>NW_024070213.1:13644187-13702829 GCF_014754425.2 Oryx dammah | reverse complement strand
GTGCGAGGGTGGGTGGATGGATGTTTGGATGGATGGATGGATGGGTGGATGATTGGTCTAGGTGAGTTGGTGGATGTTTGGATAGAATGGAGCAAGGAAAGGAAAGAGAGGGAGAGACAATCGGATAGATGATCAGATAACTGACCAGAGCCAGCCTCACTTCTTGGTGAGCCTCCTCTCTGCTTGGTGCAGAGAGTAATATCTATGCCCCAGGCACATTGCTAGCATGGCACCATCAAGTATTACTTTTGGATACAATTTCTCAGATATCGTGCTTGTTATACAAGCACAAGGGATTTTATTCTTTATCCTGAGGGCCCCTGGTTGTAGCTACCTTCGGATCACAGTGGCTTTGGAATTTAATGGACTGCAAATCAGATTGCTCTCTGGCTGTCTGTTTGATCACTGGCTGTAGACTGTTGAATCTCTCCAGAGGGAGAGCGGGGGCTGAGGCATGCCGCCTCCCACCCCTCCCCTCCCTAATCACTGTGACCCTGTATGTCTCTGTTAAGTGCACGCACATGAGCCCAGGGTGCTGGCTGGGGCGGGGGTGGCACGGTTCTGGGCTCATCACTCTGCGTCTGTCTCTCTGCCTGCTCCGTCCTGCTCACTCTCCACTGTCTCCCCGTGTGCACACTTGCATCTCTCAGACTTACCCCTTCCCTCCCTCTCACCTATCAGTCATGCCGCTGCCTCTGGGCCCCAGTGGGGCTCAGTGTCTTCCCTTCCATTCCCTGCAGTGACAGTTGTTTTCAGCCACCCGTCAGCTGGCACATCTTTCCCTCTCAGCCATGAGGATCGTCCTTCCTGGGGCGACAGCCCTTCTCCTTCAGCTCCACGACGCCTGTCCTCACAAGCACTGGGCTCCTGTCCTCCTGCTTCCTCAGACAGGCCCGAGCTTGCCTCCTGGCTCCATTGCTTCACAGCTGAGTGACCTGAGATGTCTCATTCACCCCTCTCCATCCGACTCCTCACCCTTAAGCGGGGGTGTTAGCAGCACCTGCCTCACAGGTGACTGTAGGGCCAAATGAACAAACACTCATAAAGCAGCTGGCATGCAGCAAGCACTCAATAAATGCCAGCCCCTGACGTCACTGTCCCGACCACAGTGATGATGCTCTGGTTGCCTCTGTCACCCCCGGAGCCTTGGGGTGTCCCAGGAAGCCTCATGTCCACACTCCTGCCTCAATGCTCCTTTTTCTCTTGCAGTGAAGCTGATGTCAAGCAGCTCTGGCTGCAGCTCAAGAAGGATGAGCCTCACTTACTGTCCAACTTTGAGGATTTCCTGACCAGAATCTTCTCGCAGCTCCTAGAAGCCCATGAGGAGAAGAATGAGCTGGAGTGCACCCTGAAAAAGTGGGTACCCATGTCAGCCTGCTCTCTGCACAGACATGTGCAAACCAGGAACACCCTTTCTGTCTTATATCCAGCGATGCCGCCTTCCAGCCATCCACCCGAGCTGGGCCTGGGCTTGAGCTGACACTGTGTGTATGTTTCTAAGCCCTGGCTCATGTGTACTAGGCCCTCAGCTGTGCTCAGCACTGTGCTATCTTGTCTGCACAACTCATTCGGATATTTATCATCATCTGCATTTTACAGATAGGGAAATTGAGGCAGTGGACGGGTAAGTAACACATCCCCAGAATTCACAGCATGTAAGAGGCAGGATGTATTCCGTTAAGCCAGATAGGCTGGTACCCAAGACCCATTAGAAACCACCTTACCCGCCTCTGGGCAGTAAGGCCCCAGCATTTTGGGACCTCAGGCTGGGAGGAGTCCCTGTCTCACTGAATAAAAGTAGGCCCCAGCGCCTCCTCTGTGGATGTTAGAAGTAGAACCAGGAAATCAGGAGCTCTGGGTCTGAGCTGTGTGTGGCTCTCCAGCCAGCTAGCTCTGTGACCTTGCTCTGCTCTCTTGGCCTCTCTGAGCTTCGGTTTTTCTCACCTGTAAAATGAGGGGTTGGATTATTTTCTGCCCCTCATCACTCCATCTCTGACCCCAGGCTTGATCACCCTCAAGGAGCCACAGGAAAGTCAGGTGACACCCCCTTGTTCCCTAGGGAGGCGGGGGGCCTGAGTGGCCACAGTGACCCAGCTCAGGGCTTAGAAGCTTCCCTGCAGGTGGCCCCTCTGAGGCCTACACCCCCGCAGGGAGAGACTTACTTCAGAGCCTTTCAGTCCTCACATCCATCTGTAAGTGGCCTCCATTCGTGCTTTTGTCCCAGTTTAATGATGGTTATAAAGTTCGTGAGCTGAAAGTCAAGGTCACTGTCGGCTGTGTGGGAGAAGTTAGTTCAGCCAGGAGTTCTAGCCCTCTGTGTCCACATCCTGGCCAGCTACCCCTACCCCGGGTCAGCCGATGGAGTCCACCCTCGGCTGGGGAGGGAGTCACTGAACTGTCTGGCAGTTGATTTCCCAGAGTCCTATAGCAAGCAGAGCACCCCGAGCTCCCGCCCGGGCCCTGCCACCAGCCAGCTGTGTGACCTCAGGCAATGTGCTTTACCTCTCTGTGCTCCTGTTTCCCTACTGGCAGCATTAGAGAACAGGATTGGTGCTGTTTAAACTTTCTGATGGAGACTCATCAGAAGAAATGCACTTGACTTTGGAGCTCACACACGCTTGCATGTCTGAGTAACTGAAACCAAAGTTTCATGAAACATGGTCACTCTCCTTACATGTGACGAGCTCTGAGGTTTTCTATTTTATAGCACGTGCATACTCAGTCATGTCTGACTCTTTGTGACCCCATGGACTGTAGCCCACCAGGCTCCTCTGTCCATGGGATTTCCCAAGCAAGAATACAGGAATGGGGTGCCATCTCCTCCTCCAGGGGATCTTCCTGACCCAGGGATTGAACTGTGTCTCTTGTGTTTCCTGCATCGGCAGATGAGTTATTTACCTAGGAAGCCCAGCAATAAGAAATACAAAGTAGGTCCCATTGGAGTCTCTGAGTTCTCTTCTCTTCCCTTAAAGAAAGAAAAAGCATTCATCATATCCTGCTTCCCAGTTCCACCTGAACCAGGTGATCCCTGGAGGTCCTTGTAGCTCAAGGCAAACAAGAAACTGAAACCCCAGAAGGATCAGTTCAGCTGCTCAATTGTGTCCGACTCTACGACCCCATGGACTGCAGCACGCCAGGCTTCTCTGTCCTTCACCAACTCCCAGAGCTTGCTCAAACTCATGTCCATTGAGTCAGTGATGCCATCCAACCATCTCATCCTCTGTGGTCCCCTTCTCCTCCTGCCTTCAATATTCCCCAGCATCAGAGTCTTTTCCAATGAGTCAGCTCTTCACATCAGGTGGCCAAAATATTGGAGTTTCAGCTTTAGCATCAGTCCTTCCAATGAACACTCAAGACTGATTTCCTTTAGGCTTGACTGGTTGGATCTCCTGGCAGTCCAAGGGACTCTCAAGAGTCTTCTCCAACACTACAGTTCAAAAGCATCAATTCTTCACTGCTCAGCTTTCTTTATAGTCCAACCTCACATCCATACATGACTATTGGAAAGACCATAGCTCTGACTAGACAGACCTTTGTTGGCTAAGTAATGTCTCTGCTTTTTAATATGCTGTCTAGGTTGGTCATAACTTTTCTTCCAAGGATACAGAAGGATACTGGAGAAGGAAATGGCAACTCACTCCAGTATTCTTGCCTAGAGAATCCTGTGGACAGAGGAGCCTGGTGGGCTGCTGTCCATAGGGTCGCACAGAGTCGGACACGACGGAAGCGACTTAGCAGCAGCAGCAACAGAAGGATACAGAATAGTTAAATGGGAGGCTTTACAAATAGCTCAGGTGAGGCCAAGTGATGCTGGGACATGTAGGAGGCGAGTTTGGGAGTTTGGGCTTGTTTGAGGGAGGGACACACTCTGGTTAGCGAGAAAAGGAGGTATGGAGAATTTTTTAAAAATGTATTTATTTGGCTGTCCTGGATCTTAGTTGTGGCACACAGGATCTTTAGTTATGGCATGTGGGATCTAATTCCCTGACCAGGGATCGAACCTGGGCTCCCTGCATTGGGAGCACAGTCTTAGCCATTGGACCCCAGGAAAGTCCCCTGGGGGAATGGTTTGATTTGGGTTAGAGTCGGGGGAACCCTGATGACTGTCAGAGCATCTCCCAGGCTCCCCCTTGAGCCGACTGTTCAGTCCAAGGTCTAACTCGTCACTCTATCTGGGACATGTGTGTCACCCAGAGAGGGTGACAAGGCTTGACTGCTGTGGGCCTCCTGGGGCTGGGCACCAGGGCACGGCCGCGTGTGACTAGTAGCTGGCATGTGAGAGATGTGGGTTCGATCCCTGGGTCGGGAAGATCCCCTGAAGAAGGAAATGGCTACCCACTCCAGTATTCTCACCTGGAGAATCGCGTGGACACAGGAGCCTTGTGGGCTACAGTCTGTGGGGTTGCAAAAGAGTCAGACACAACTAAAGCAACTTAGCATGCATGCACAGTGGGCACTTACTCTGTGCCAGGCTGAACTGGGCAAACGGAACACAGAGTCCTCATCTCTGAGGAGTTTACAATCACGCCCAGGAGGCAGAGCCGTAAAAATTGTGCCACAGAGCCCACCAGAAAATCCCTGGGCTGTTGAAACACTCGACAGCGTTGCCATTGGCAGCAGCAGTAGCCTCGGCTTTCCCCTCCTTTTCTGAACCACACATCTCGGTTCTCTCTCCCAAGGGGCCCAGAGAAACGTGACTAACCTGGGGGCACTCCCGGCCCCAGCTCCTAGGCTGGCTGTGCCCCTCGTGGTTAGTTTTGCTGCAGTGAGTGAGGAAGGGCCCCCAGCATCCTCCAGGGTCACCTCCAGGCTCTGGGAGGGAGGAGGATGCAGTGGGTGGGATGCTTGGGGGTGACATCTTGATGTCTGGAGACTCGAGCATTGAGATAGTGCCAGAAACAGCGCAGGGCCTTTCCTCCCTGCTGGCGGTTTCATTTTCTGACTCTGCATCTCAGGAGCAGGGGAAGGAGGCAAGTCTGGGAGCCTTCGACCTCCCGCCACCCTATCCCTTGGAACGGGGGTTGAGAAACCCTCAGATTTGGGCTAGAATCTGGGTTCAGTGTTTGATGCTGCTGCATGTCCACAGGCAAGCAGCCACAACCCAGTGGGGTGAGGCAGGGGCAGGTCGAATGCAGGGACCTTGGGCTAATGCCCAGCTCCTCTGCTGCACCTCCAGAAGTGGGTGCGTGCCCTCCAGCGCCTCCACTTCCCTCCGAGGAAAAGGGAGGTCAGGTCGCAACCAAGCCACTCTTCTCTGCATGCACCATGCAGAGACTTGGAGAAACTTATACTTTACCTTAGGAGACATATGAGTAGTTTGACATGAGAAAGGACTTCTGGCCATCAAAGTGATGAACTCTTCAACTGTAGAAAGCATCCTGCCATTTATGGTGATTCAGGGGAAAAAAAAAAAAAGAGCTTGGGCTCTCCAGATGTAGAACAGGGCTGCCTGGAGGCAGCATCACCAGTAGGGATTCTGGAACCACACCCCAGGAGGACCCCGTCGGCTTAGTCTGCAGTGGGGGCTCCAAGTCCACGTGTATAAAATCTCCTGACTTTGGACTAGAGCTGGAATCTGCTGGAGGAGTTGCTGGGTTGAGTTCCTTACCAGGCTCTAACCCCGAGGATGGGGGAGAAGATGGATTAGGCTGTATCTGGGGAGTGCTTTGAGCTCTTTGAAGAAAAGTGCTTTTTCGAGATCAAAGGCAGCCTCGGCTCCATCTTCTGCAGCTCGGAGCCTGGAAACACCCGCAGGCCGCCCGCTCTGCATCCTGGGTGGACCACCCTTGGCCTTGGCAAGCTTAGCCCACACCCTCGTTGGCATCGGTCCCTCATCTGCACAGTGTTTCCTGGTCCAGATGTTCAGGCCTTGGGCAGTTTCTCAGGAGCATGGAGGTTGGCGGGGGTGGGCTGCACTTGCAACTCCACTCTCCCAGCCACTGTCCCACTGCTGTCCATGCAGACTCACTTCCCTCAGCCCCAACAGGGTGTCCCGACCAGGAGGGAAGATGTCTCACAACCTGACAGGCAGCCCAACTGGGATACCTGGTACCTGACACAAGCCTGAGAGCTGGTGTTCTGTGATGGGGGCGGGGGGCGGTCACTGTTTCTCTGACCTTGCCACCAGGTAGGGCAGGGGTCCCCAACCTCTGGGATCTAATGCCTGCTGATCTGAGGTGAGCTCATGGAATAATAATAGAAATAAAGGGCACAGTAACTGTAATGCAACTTGAATCATCCTGAAAACAATCCCCCCCATCACCCTGGGCAGGGGGGAATTATCTTCCATGAAAATGGTCCCTGGTGCCAAAAAGGTCGGGGACCACTGATGGCAATTAAAGCATTGTATGTATGGCCGGTAGTCCTTGTGATGAATCTTAGCTGTGTGGTTCTGGCAAGTTAGCTTGTTTCAGAATGACCAGGGGCTCTGGGTTAAAAGGTAGATCCTTAGGTTCCTACCCCAGAGGGTCTAAATCAGTATGTCTTGGGGGTGGGGGGGTCGAGGGATGTGGGTTCTGAAGCAGGTAGACTCCAGACCTCACAGAGAAATGCTGTCTAGCTTCTAGAAGCTGTGTGTGTCAATCACTCAGGGGCTTCCTTGGTGGCTTAGATGGTAAGGGATTCACGTGCAACGCAGGAGACTCAGGTTCGATCCCTGGGTCGGGAAGATCCCCTGGGGAAGGGAATGGCAACCCACTCTAGTGTTCTTGCCTGGAGAATTCCATGGAAAGAGGAGGCAGACTGGTGGGCTATAGTCCACGGGGTCCCAAAGAGTCGGACACGACTGAACAAGCTTCCGGAAGCTACCAGGCTGCAACAGGCACACCCTGGCTCTTCCAGTCTGTAACTCCTCTCCTGTTCTCTGAGTAGAGGGAAGTTCTCGGGGCGGGCCCTCGGCCTTGAGGCCACGGCTTAATCACACCCGTGCTTTTTTAATTGGTGTCCTATCATAGGAGGCAGAAGCACATTGTTAACTTTGCCCTGAGAGCAGAAGGAACAGTGAGGACGATTGTGCTTTGTGGTCACTGGGGGCATGATTTGTACACCTGACTAATGAAGAATGGTTTGCTTTATAGGCTGGGATAAAGCTGCAAAGTTGGTTTATACAAGGCAGCAGAATCTCATTAGGGAGAAACCATCCATCTTGAAAATCCAATTGGCGATTTTACAGCCTTCGCAGAATTTTCGACAAACTCGTATGTTTGCCTTTCATTCAGTGATACTCTAATCCTGTGTGTGTGTGTGTGTGTGTGTGTGTGTGTGTGTGTGTATGTGTAAGAGAGACAGAGAGAGACAGACAGACAACAGAGAGACTGAGAGAGAGTGCTTTCAGGGGAGCAAGAGAACCCTAGTGAATTTTCTAGTAAGAGCCTCCCTTTGCCTCTGGAGACCGCAGTTGCAACGAAAAGGCAGCAGGGAGCGGTGGCGAGTCTGCGTCCCAACCACGAAGCTGGCGGAGGCTGCGCTTCCATTTTCTTCTCTGGCAAAGAGCAGACTCACTGAGATGCTTCTGGCCCAGGGCCTCCATTCTGTGAACAGAGCATGAGGGGCAGGGGTCGGGGAGACAGGGGAAGGGGCAGCCCCCAGACATTCAGCCCCGTTCCTCGCCCCTGTGCTCTCTCACTCCACAACTGACAGACACCAGATGAAATTTGGATGCTGACAATCCAGAACACAGAGATGTGGAGTTGTCAGCTTTCTTTTTAAAAATTTTTATTGGTGTATCGTTGATTTACAATGTTATATTAGTTTCTGCTATACAGCAAAGTGAATCAGCTATACATACATATATGTTGTGCTGTGCTTAGTTGCATCTGACTCTTTGTGACCCCGTGGACTGTAGCCCACCAGGCTCCTCTGTCCATGGGGTTTCTCCAGGCAGGAATGCTGGAGTAGCTTGCCAAGACCTCTGCCAGGGGATCTTCCCAACCCGAGGATCAAACCCAAGCCTCCCACGTTGCAGATGGATTCTTTACCATCTAAGCCACCAGGGAAACCCATATATCTACATGTGTGTGTGCATGTGCGTGTGTGTGCATGTGCGTGCGTGCACACACGTGCGTGCTAAGTCGCCTCAGTCAGTCCGACTCTGAGATCCCTTGGACTGTATAGCCCACCAGGCTCCTCTGTCCATGGGATTCTCCTGGCAAGAATACTGGAGTGGGTAGCCACTCTCTTCTTTAGGTAATCTTCCTGACCCAGGGATCGAACGCGGGTATCCTGCATTGCAGGAGGACTCCTTACAGCTGAGCCACTGGGGAACCCATATATATATATGTGACATATAATATATCTTTTTAAAATTCTTTTCTCATGTAGGTCATTACAGAGTACTGAGTAGAGTTCCCTGTGGTATACAGTAGGTCCTTATTACTTGTCTGTTTTGTATACAGCAGTGTGTATATGTCAATCCCAATCTCCCAATTTATCCCCCACCCCCACTTTCCTCTCCAGTAACCATAAGTTTGTTTTCTGTGTCTGTGCCTCTATTTCTGTGTTGTAAATAAGTTTATTTGTACCATTTTCTTTAGAGCCCACGTTTGTGATATTATATGCTGCGAGGACAGGCTGGAGGGCATGGGCTGAGAGTTGAAGTCTGGGTTCTCCCACCGCTCTGGCCCCAGGAACTGGGTGACTGCAGACTGGCCCCCTCCCTGCCTCGACCCTCATTTGCCTTCCTGTAGACACACAGGACACTTGTCTGTGATGGGAGGGGCCTGTCTCTCGTCAGGCTCTGCAAACCAGAGTCCACAGGCACACACATGAAATCAGAATGACCCCTCTCCAAAGCCTGTGGCCATTGCTTAAGCTGCCTTTGAGTTCAAGTTTCTGAAATGTATCTAAAATGCAGAAGAATGCTGCTTGTCCTGTCCAAGGTCAAAACTACACCTCCATTTAGGGAAGGAAGAAATGGCATTTTTTCCTGGAGTAATTTCAGCACATCCTGCCTAGAACCTAGACACTGGACCTGGTGATTTTCTGAGACCCTTTGTTCCTAAGGAAAGGAAAAGGAGCGAGCAAACCGGGGGAAAAAATATTTTGACCAATTAATATTCGACAGCAGGAAGGCCTCGCCCATGTGCCGTTAGCTGGGGCCCCAGTGGTGCTGAGGATTAAAATACTCTGCTCGCACCTGGTACCTTGACTCTCCGTGTGCAGTTGGTGAAGGTTAATTAATTTCCACGGTGCCTGTCAGAGGCTGGCAGGGAAAGGTCTTGCTCCCTGAGAATTCTCTCTGAACCTAAGCCTTGTACTGATGGGGAGCATCGCTATCTCCAGCCCTCCTTGCTTCCCACACACGTCCCATCCTTAGATCTCCAATACACCTGATACTGTGCACATGCACACACCACACACACACACAAGTCATCCTTGCGAGAGGGGGAATCCACTGCAGTCAGACACCCAGGGTGGCATTGTCTCTTTGAGGTTGGTTAGACCTTTTACCCTGGCTTTCGGTAGGTCATTTGCTCTAAAAGAGCTGGTTAGAAACTCAGCATTCTCTCTCACTGGAGCTGTTCTAAACCAGTTTGAGTCCATACTTGGTGGAGATATTATGGCAAGGACTCTAACACTGGAAACATGGTTGGATCAGGCAAGCCTTTCAACTCCCAAATTCTTTGATTCCCCTGAAATCTGGCATTTCCCTGCCATCCCATGTGGTCCACCCATGGACTTCTGAGTCTGGTATCCAAAGTCATATATTTATTTCTTACAGGTTTTCAGTGTTAACACTTTGAGCACAGCCCCTGTGGGTGACATCAGTGTCTGAGTGTCCATAATCTGGAGACTGCATAAACCCAAAGCAAAGAGTCATTCAGGACTTTGAAAGCTTCAAATAAAGACATGCGGTGTTCTCTGAGGTCAGGGAAGGGGGTCAGGAAATTGGAACAGATGGAGTAATCCTCATGGAGAAGACTTCAGAGCCTGTGTTTGTGCATCAGGCAGTCTGAGTGGTTCCAGAAACTGTGGCAACAAAGGGGTGTGTAAAAAGCAAACACAGTCAGTTGCCTCTTTCCTCTGATGGCAGAATGTGGTGAGCTTGGCTGGGGCACCACATGCCATATGCCCACATCTTTTGAGAGTGCCTCTTGCCACTGTTTCTCCCAGAGAAGTAATTTCTCTGCAGCCCCTGCTCACACACAGCCTGCGTCTCTAATGGATCACTCCGACAGGAGGTTTTATTGACTAAGCTTTCTCTTCTTCACCTTTCTGATTGCTTCTGACCCTTTCCAAACCCAGCAGCCCTTTTATCCTTAAAACAAAGACCCTCCACCCCTTGGGGAGTGCTGGCCCTTGCCCTCTGCAGCCCATGATAATAATTAGGATAATAAATAATCCCTTATATCTGTCTAGGACTTTCTAGCTCCAAACACTTTACCTGCTCGTTCACTGTGACAATGCTGGGAGGAACGGGGAGCAGCTGTTATCCTGGGATCAAAGGATGTCGAAGCATTTACCCAAGGCCACACAGAGGAAATGAGCCGGTTCTGGGATCATAACCCTGGCCGTCTGCACCCCCTGAGCTGGGTTAGTGATGCCTGTGGTACACACAGCACCTTAATATTCTCATTCTTGAGCTTGTGTGTCCAGCCCTGGGTCATGGCTCAACCTCTGAAGTCCTTCATGCCTCAGCAACCTCCAAGGAGACCAGGTTTGTTCAAAAGCATTTCCAAAGTATGAGCTCCATGTAGGAGCCCAGATGGGCCCAGGACCACTGATGCCCACCTGCATCCCAGGGCTTCTTTGCAGTGGGTCCCGCCTCTGTGATGAGTGCTGGGGTAGGCACCATTCAGAGGCTGCAGCTCTCTTCCCTCCATTTGTTTTGCTGTCGTCCTTGAGTTTCAGATGCTAAGCTGTGTGCAGCTCCTCAAAATCCCATGGACTTCCCTGTCCTACACCATCTCCTGAACTTTGCTCAGACTCATGTCTGTCGAGTCGATGATGCCATCCAACCGTCTCATCCTCTGTCATCCCCTTCTCCTCCTGCCTTCAATCTTTCCCAGCATCAGGGTCTTTTCCAATGAGTCAGCTCTTCGCCAAAGTATTGGAGTTTCAGCTTTAGCATCAGTCCTTCCAATGAATATTCAGGACTGATTTCCTTTAGAATTGACTGGTTTGATCTCCTTGCAGTCCAAGGGACTCTCAAGAGTCTTCTGCAGCACCACAGTTCAAAAGCATCAATTCTTCAGTGCTCAGCCTTCTTTATAGTCCAATTCTCACATCTGTGTTTATAAAATTACTTACTTCACAACTTACAAACTGACATGTGAGCATGAAAAGCATAAAGTTTATTAATTTAATCCAATAAAACTTCAAGTTAATATAACACATTTAATGATAATGTAGAATTAATGCCCTGCATGGTTATTAGGCTTACATGGTACATAGCTTATATGAGTGATTGTAATTAGTATGACTTTAGCAGCGCCAAATCCATTTTGAAGTTTTCCTCATCTCGCTTTATCAGTTCTCTGGTGCTTGTATAGTTGGAATCACTGTCTGTCGTTTTCCTGAATACCATTTGCCATGTAGCATTTGAATTTCTTCCATTACAGGGAGACAATTCCAGGCACCAGGAGAAGACTATCTTTCTCTCTGAAATTTCCTATCCGCTGTGTCCATTTCTGTCCCCAAGGGGTCCCTGTACAACCACAGGTGTCTCAGTTCCTTGTTTCTCGCCAAGATTTTCTTGTAATTGTTGTGGGGTAGCTAAGAATCAAAGCAGCAATCCGAACATTTGTCATTTACTGAGAAGAGAGTTCTCCTTCTTTGCCAAAAAGGTGCTTGTTACTCCCAAAATGGGAGGTCCAGTGGGGAACAGAGATCCTCAGCTCAGAGGAGTCTTGGGGAGCTGTGCCCTTCTCTCTGGGCACAACTCTGGGCCTATGCGGTACTCACTCCAAGTCAGGTTTATGGTCTTGGAGGTACAACCAGGAATGTGAACTCAGATCAGTGAGTAACCCTGACCTTGCGGTCTGGGGTGGCTGTGCGGTTCCTGTAGAACTGAAAGGACGCCAGTTAAAATTGTGGCCTGCACATGGGGTGCCAGGTTCCCCCAGCAGATAGCGAGTGAGGAAAGACCAGCCCATGGGCTGTGGTGCCGGAGACTTGAGTTCGATCCCTGGGTTAGGAAGATCCCCTGGAGAAAGGAATGGCAACCCACTCCAGTATTCTTGCCTGGAGAGCTCCGTGCATAGAGGAGCCTGGTGGGCTACAGCCCATAGGTTTGTAAAGAGTTGGACACGACTGAGAGACTAACGCTTTGAGTTTCACCCTCCCCATGGCCCTGTGCTGAGATGGTCCGAGTCCTTGGACAGGAGCGGCCCCTCCCTCTGTAGGGGGTGTTGTGATGGAGGTGGTGGTCATCACCATGGAAGCTTTTGAGAGCCTGTGAAAAACGAGGGTCACCCAAAGTTCAGCACACCAGGAGAGTACAGCTCAGACAGTGCTGATGGATCCAGGTGGAGAGAAAGCACCCAACGTGGAAAAGAGATAAACCAAGAAACCAAGCAGAGAAAAAGCCCACACTTTTATGCTGTGGACAAGCATAGGGATCGGTGGGCAATGCGATGATGAGTGCCCAAGGCTGGGTGGGTTGATGCTGGCATAAAGCATAGCACAAGAAGATGGAGCCGGGATGCTCCCCTCCTCACCAGCAAGTGTGTGGATCATCTGGGAGGGATGGGCGGGAGACAGGAGGACGAGAGGGTCTTGCTGGTCCTCCGTGGTCTGCTGATCCTGAGGAGCTGACCCTGCAGTCTTGGCTGACCAACCTATGTGGTCACCCCCACCACCCAGAGCTCCACTGGGGAATAGAGGCATCTCATCAGATTCTCCTTTTGTCACCTGCGCAGGAAAATCACTGCCTATGATGAAGAAATCCAGCACCTCTACGAGGAGATGGAACAGCAAATCAAAACTGAGAAGGAGCAATTTCTCCTGAAGGTGAGAGTCCATTCAAGTCCGGGGCTTGGCTGAAATAGTGAAACAGCACCTGCTCTGACTACCTTCCACCTCCTCGACCTAAGATTGCAGTACCCCCACGGCATTATTGATTTCCTATTTCTTGGCTTTTTTTTTTTCAAGGTCGTTGTCACCTTCAAATTTGGCATGTAATTTACTGGTTCATTTTGATCGATTGTGGTCTGTCACGTCCTATTAAGTTGTTAGCCCCAGAGAGCAGGGGTCATCCTCTTTTATGGGCTGATGTGCCCTTGGCAGCCCCACTGTGCCTGGAGCAGAGTAGGCAGGCAATCAACAAGTGTCTGTTGGATCAATGAGCGAACGAGGATTACAGAGGGATTGAGGGGTTTACCACTGAAAGCTTCCTGAAGTCTGGGCTTGATTTTGGTCATTCCTGGAGGGAGCTAGTGTACATGCTCCCTGTCCACCTGGACAGGGGGGTCACTGAAGCCCTGGGATGCCATGTTGTTGTTGCTGTTCAGTGGCTAAGCCGTGTCCAACTCTTTGCAACCCCATGGACTGCAGCATACCAGGCTTCTCTGTCCTTCACTATCTCCCAGAGTTTGCTCAACCTCATGTTCATTGAGTGGGTGATGCCATCTAACCATCGCATCCTCTGTTGTCCCCTTCTCCTCCTGCTCTCAATCTCTCCCAGCATCAGGGTTTTTTTTCCCCAGTGAGTCGGCTTTCACATCAGGTGGCCAATGGAGCTTCAGCTTCAGCATCAGTCCTTCCAGTGAATATTCAGGGTTGATTTCCTCTAGGATTGACTGGTTTGATCTTCTTGCTGTCCAAGGGACTCTCAAGAGTCTTCTTTAGCACCACAATTCGAAATCATCAATTCTTCAGCACTCAGCATTCTTTATGGTCCACCTCTCACATCTGTACAAGACTACGGGAAGTCCAAAGGCTGAGTGGATCCTGCTGTTAAGGTGGTAAAAGCAGTCTCCATCCAGGTGCCTTTGGGCCTCACGTGTCCCTCTCCCTGGTCTGGCAGGACACGGAGAGGTTCCGGGCCCGCAGTCAGGAGCTGGAGCGGAAGCTGCTCTCAAAGGAGCAGGAGCTGGAACAGCTGGTCCAGAAGCAGAAGCGGGTAAGCCTTCCTCTGCATCCTCAGAGGACCCGACTCTACTCTATCCTCCCCTCTTACCCGCTTTCCCTGCCCTTCACTTAAGGACTTTATTTTTTCTAATCTGAGAAGAACAATTTAGTGGTACAAAAGAGAGCATTTGAAATCACAGGTGATCCCAAGATAAAACCTTTATACTCTCCCATGCCTGGTGTTTAACTTGGAAAAATTGCCGATGGTCAAGGTATCTGCAGACATGGGGGTATAATTATGCCTGGGAGCCACCAGAAAGCTGAAACGGTAGTTTGTTTCCTGCATCCTGTGTAAGAGAGGAGGGAGATGCTGAGACATGGGGACACAGTCACTAATTTGTGGGGAGGGGGCTGCAGACTGTGATGTCTTCCTGCCGGGATGGCTGGGGATGCCTCCAGTTGGAAGAGGCTCCTCAAAGGTCCATTTGTCTGTTCCATCTCTTCTCATGCACCCAGAAAATGCGCACCAGCCCCTTTGTGACTGCTCCCATCACCCCGCAGGATCGATGCAGACACCAGATGCTCCTTTGATGCACCTGAGTCCCCAGAGGCAGGCTAGGCAGTATCCCTGTGTCCATCCACCCTGTCTGGGAGAGCCTGGCCCAGGACCCCAGAGAGATGGACTCTCTAGGCAAGTGAAAAATGAATGACTTTGGAGCTCGCACACACTTGCATGTGTGAGTAACTGAGACCAAAGTCCCATGAAACATGCTCACTCTCCTTACATGTGACGAGTTCTGAGGTTTTCTATTCTATAGCATGTGTGTACTCAGGCCCGCCTGACTCTCTGTGACCCCATGGACTGTAGCCCGCCAGGCTCCTCTGTCCATGGGATTCTTCAGACAAAATTACTGCAGTGGATTGCCGTTCCCTTCTCCAGGGGATCTTCCTGACCCAGGGATGGAACCTGGGTGTCCTGCATTGCAGGCAGATTCTTTACCATCTGAGCCACCAGGGAAACCTAGGCAAGCCTCCTCTCCAAAGCGAGGGGCCCATAGGTAGAGAGGATCGTTGCCACTTGGCCTCTGTTTTGCTTTGTTTGGTGCTGGAAGGAATCCAGCCCTGGACAGACCCAGACGCACTGCTTCCATTTGAAAAGAGAGGGATATTTTTAGCAGCACATTAAAATACGCTTGAAGACACCCCATGCTAAGGCTGGAAGACAATTCCACTCCTGCGAATCCCCAACCCGTAGATTTTGGTTTTTCTCCTGCAGCGAGATGCTCTCAACGCGTGGAACTGCCAGCTGCCTCCTCATCCCCGCCCCCCGCACAGTCATACCTGGCTTCTCCTCCCGCTTTCTCCTCCTTACTGTTCCATATTAAGTTCTTTCCAAATAGATTTATCCCTTCAATGAGTGATTGCCACTCGACTTAATTACTGCATGCTTGCCTGATTACTCAGGGGCCTCTTGAGATTGGCATAGACGTCCTTGTTTTTGCTTCCTTTTTCTCTTACTGGCCACATTCATTCAACTAAATCCATTATGATCTGTGTGTCTTGCTTTGAGTCTTCCTCTGGTGAGAGGGTTAGAAGCTCTGTACAGACTAATCACCAGCCAGAAAAACCTTAAGGTGTTCAGTTGCTTTAGGGACATGAGAAAAGGTCCATGTTTGGTTGGACCGGTTTGAGCTGTTTCCTAAGGGTTTGCAGGGTTTGTGGCTGCAAACCCTGCAAACCCTTAGGAAATAGCAAACTTGTCTAGATGAAAGGACTCGGACTTGTTTAGCTGAGAGAGGAAAAGGGAATAAATAGACTGATATTCAGGATTCATGACCGGGGAAGGTGGCTGTGCAGTTTCCACCTCCATCAAGGACCAAGGGGAAGCAACTAGTGTGGAGGACACGAGGGGTTTCGTGAGAGCCTAAGACATTGATGAGACCCCTGGTGAGACGATGATCATCAGCACTGGGATAGAGGGACCGATGATGGCCTTTCTGAATGGTGCAGTCCCTCCCGGGACTATTTAAAAAAAAAATGTTGCTTTAAAAACTGGATTTCATTTTGGCTCTGCTGGGTCCTCGTTGCTGCACATGGGCCTTTCTCTAGTTGGGTGAGTCGGGGTCATTCTCTGTCGCGGTGGGAGGGCTTCTCTCTGTGGTGGTTTCTCTTGCAGAGCGCGGGCTCTAGGACACAGGTGCAGTAGTTGCAGCTCCTGGGCTCTAGGGCCTGGGCTCAGTATTGTAGCTTAGCTGTGCCTCAGCCTGTGGAATCTTCTCGGACCAGGGATCGAACCCACTTCTCCTGCATTGGCAGGTGGACTCTCAATGATTGGACCACCAGGGGAGTCCTGCCCAGACTGTTTAGTAGCCCCGTGGAGACAGGGGAGAGACAGGAGTGCTCTGGAAGCTCCTTCCTGCCCCTGGAAGTGTGTGTATGTGTGTGTGTGTGTGTGTGTGTGTGTGTGTGTGTGAATTGAGGGGCAGGACAAAGCTGACTGAGGCTGGAGGGTGGTGAGGGGCGATAGCAAGGGCTGCTGCCCGCCACATGGAGGAAGCCAGGTGGGGCCGGGAGAGGCAGCCTGACGGAGCTGGTCCCTCATCACTCCCCCTGCACACCCCCTTCCACCTTTCCAGCTGGAAGGCCAGTGCACTGCCCTGCACAATGACAAGCACAAGACCAAGGCTGAGAACACCAAGCTGAGACTCACCAACCAGGAGCTGGCACTGGAGCTGGAACGGACATCCCGGGAGCTCCAGGACGCCCAGCAGCAGCTGGA
The DNA here is from genome assembly GCF_014754425.2 of Oryx dammah. Lineage (NCBI taxonomy): Eukaryota > Metazoa > Chordata > Mammalia > Artiodactyla > Bovidae > Oryx > Oryx dammah. The sequence goes on along the minus strand of NW_024070213.1, from coordinate 13,686,043 downwards.
GAGCCTCCGGCAAGAGGCCCACAAGCTCCACCAGGAGAAGGAGATGTGAGTTTGACCCTTGCGCCGCCCGGATGCTGCCCTCCGCACTGGTCCCCTGCTCTGAGCCTATGAGCGACGCCACCCCACCCCCACCCCCACCCCAGACCCTTCTCCATGCTCATAACATGGGGACGGGGCTCCTCAGTCCCTCTTCTAACCTTCTTCTAGAATCCTGAGCTATGAAGCAGACTAGCTCTGTGTCAGGCATTACCTAGGAATGACAAGAAACATGCAGCCTTGTTCTCAGAAAATGTATTAAACGATCAGGATGACGTTATCCAACCATGTAGCAGGCAGTCTGGGGAAAGATGCTGAGTGAGGGGAGTGGCCAGACATTGACCCTAGAGGCCACGGCGGGCCGGGGAATCTTCCCAGGTCAGTGTGCCATACGTGTGCAGTGTGTCACAGGGCGTGTGACAGGGGCCTGGAAGTAGCATCCCAGCTCGGCCCATTTTTTTCCCACCAGCCTTCCTCTGTGTGGGCCCTATGGGGGCAGCCCCACGTCTCTGGGCATGGTTTGCTGATAAAGCCCTGCTGCTCTCTGACTGCTGGCAAAACCTTGGTCCGTTGCAGGAAGTGTGTGTGCTCAGTCATGTCTGACTCTTTGCAGCCCTTTGGACTGTAGCCCGCCAGGCTCAGTAGTTGTGATTCTGACTCTTTGCAGCCCTTTGGACTGTAGCCCGCCAGGCTCAGTAGTTGTGATGCATGGGCTTACTTGCCCCGCAGCATGTGAGATCCTCCTAGATCAGGGATTCTCCAGGCAAGAATACTGGAGTGGTTGCCATGCCCTCCTCCAGGGGATCTTCCTGATCCTGGGATCGAACCCACTCTCTTGCATCTCCTATATTGGCAGGCAGATTCTTTGCCACGCTGCCACCTAAGAAGCCAATAGCCTAAATCAAATTGTTCTGCTGTCTGGCTCCTGTGTAGTGTCTTGTATGATTTGGGACTGATCCAGAGTGAGAGGCAGGATGTGTGTTTAGATTTGGAGATTTTTACCCTAGGAAGATCTCTCCAGTTGAAAAAGTTGTCTTTCCTAGCTGCTCGCTTAAAGCGAAACCAGCCCTTCCATTCCAAGGCTTGGATGCTGGGTGGAGGAACGGTGTATTTCACTGGAAACAAGGAAAATCGGTTCCTCCCCATTGAGAGCAGGTCAACAAGGTGCTTAACTTTATAAACAGAATTAAGGATTCGGCCTCTTAAAATTCAATCAAGGCCTGAAAGCAACAAACATCCGAAAGCACAGGCGTGAGGCCTGCAGGTGGAAGTAAGCACCAGAGCTAAGCACCAGAGCTGGGGTAGCCAATCACGGCATGAGGATTAAAATCTGTCTGAAGCCTTATCTTCATCAAGCAAGCCAGAGACACAATCTCTGGAGGCCTGGAATTGAAAAAGAGGGAAGGAGGGGCTAGGAGGGGGAGATAAATGAGTGCAGAACCTTCATGGCTTGTTTTGAAGAAGCTTGCAGCGGCTTGTGCAGCCGGAGAGCCTGCTGGAGCCCAGGAGAGTGTGTCTTGTCCAGGGAGACAGGAGAGAAGGGTGGGGAGAGGCTTAGCGTGCCCTCCATAGAGCAGGAACCCTGATCAGCATTATGGACAGGACCTTTGTGCTGGAAGCCACCTCTCAATTTCACAAATGGAAAATGGAAGCTCAGAGAGGGGTAGTGAGCAACCTGCAGTCACACAGCTGCACAGTGCCAGAAAGCAAGGTCAGAGTCTCGTCCTCCCAACCTGTGCATCCCCAGAGATGTCTGACTGCCGGGTGATTCCCCAGAGCAGCAGGGAGCGGGGAGAGCTGGCCTCTAGATCATCAGGCCCCATCATGTGTCAACTGGATCTTAGGTTGGGAAAGTAAGTCTTCCTGTTCTCTGAAGATGCCCAAGGAAGCAGAACTAGATTTTAAAAAGAGACGAAGAAGGAACAGTCAGAGAAGAGATGAAGGTCAACTGAAAAGCAGCATCGCTGTCTATTTTGTTAATCATTTTGTATCTGGGGCAGGTGGTTTATGACAAGGCACAAAATTCAAAGTGGTTTGCACCCCCACCCCCTGACCCCGGACCTCCTGTGAGTAGGAGGCCGCCAGTTGTGGCTTCTTGTGAATCCTTCCAGGGCGTATGCGCACACACACAGGCACTTCCCGGCAGCACTAGTGGTAAAGAGCCCGCCTGCCAATGCAGGAAACGTAAGAGAGGCAGGCTCAGTCCCTGGGTGGGGAAGATCCCCTGGAGGAGGGCATGGTAACCCACTTCAGTAGTCTTGCCTGGAGAAGCCCATGGACAGAGGAGCCTGGCGGGCTACAGTCCATGGGGTCACAGTGAGCTCACACACACACACACACACACACACACACACGCAGGGGCAGTGCACTGCTCTACATCAGCCTGCCTTTTTCACTTGACAGATCCTTTGGAGAACTCTCCATATTTCTTTCTGATAAAAACCAGGCCGACAGCCCTTCCCTCCGGGCGGCGGTAAACCTCTCCCCGGCCGCATCCATGAAATGGCAAGCTCTGTGCTTTACCCTTCGCCTGTCAGCCAGTCATAAGTTGTCGAATGTTTAGGTCAGAAGGACGTTCGGGGCATTTTGTTAAATATCTAAGTATCTTTTTTCTTTTTTTGTAGAAATGCTTTTCTTTTTGTTAAGACCCCCAAAATCTATCTGAATATGTGTGTGTATGCGTGCATGTTTAGATAGGTGGATATCTGTATGTCTACTAGACAAACAGCTGCATGTGTGCACTGATACGTACCATGTACAGGTGTGTATAGGTGTGTGTGGTCACGGTGCTAGGGTCCCCTGGTGCTGTGTCAGCAGGGCCAGAGGAGGGCTGGAATGAGGTCCTCTTCATTGTGGAGGACTTGACCCCTCCATCAAATACTGTGGAGTTTCCCAGGTGGCTCAGTGGTAAAGAACTTACCTGCCATGCAGGAGACACAGGAGACACAGGTCCGATCCCTGGGTCGGTAAGATCTCCTAAAGGAGGGCACGGCAACCCACTCCAGTATTCTTGCCTGGAGAATTCCATGCACAGAGGAACCTGGCGGGCTGCAGTCCATGGGGTCGCACAGCGTCTGACACAGCAGCACACGCGCAGTCACACTTGCACAAACACTGTGAGACCCCAGCCCTCAGGTCTCCACTGAGTGACTATCCTCAGCGGGGAAAGCCATCTGTTCCCAGGAAGAAGCAGGACGTGGGGTGGGGGCTGGGGAGCCCCAAAGCCAGCAGGAGGCAACCTTGGCTCCAAGGGAACCAAGGAGCAAGCTGGCAGGTATGCTCATGTAGTGCTGGTAGGAGCAGAGTCCCAGGCTGGGGCTTAGGGACCCAGCGTGGATAATGGGAGAGACATTGTTTTCCCTCAAGTCGAAATTAAATATAATTGGTAATAAAATGTTGGGAGTTTGCAGCTCTGCAGGAGCCAGAGAAGTTCTGTTGCTTAATTAGGATTGTCTGAGGTGAACTTAGAATTTGAGACTGTTACTGTTGCAAATTGACTTTCTAATTATTCTATAAAGGGGAAAAACCCACAGATACTCGGAAGGAATCGGGAGATCGTGAGCTTGGCAGACGCGCCCTGCGGCCCCAGCAAGCTCAGTAGGGACATGGGTGGGGTGATCGGGGGACAGTCCTTGCCCAGCACAGTATCGGGCTCAAGGTGCTTCCTGCTCTAAAACTAGGCTGTGGCTTGAAAATGTGGAACCTTGGACCCTTTGCCGTAAGCCTGGGAAAGATTTAAAATCTCTGAACTGCAGGGCAGAGAGAGGGAAGGATGGAGGCAGACTTGCACAGTTAAGCAAGGTTTATTTTCCAGCATCACCCCATTCTCTATTTTTTCCCTTTCTGAGAGAGACTGAATTCCTCACCACCACTCCCTCCTCCCTTCCATCTCTCTTCCTCCCTCCTTCCCTGCCCTCCTGCCTCCCGCTCCTCCTTTTGCCCTCTCTCCTTTGTTCCCACTGCTGTTTGCTAACTGCCGCTTTGGAGCCAGACACTGCAGTGAGAACGCAAAGACAAACACAGCATACATAGCCCCACCTCGCAGCCTAAGTTGCCCTCCAGCCTCTCTCTTTCCTTCCCCCAAATCCTCTATTGACACGCTCACACTGTGATGTAAATGATGGATTATGATTGATACATTAAATCTCTGCTTTGTAGCTACAGATGGAAATTTTAGCCAAAGGAATGAATGTGCAAGTGTGGAAATTCCAGATCTTCAGGAACAGATTGGAGACTGTTGGGGGAAGGTGGAGATGGGACAGTGGTTCTTCAGTAGCTCCTGAAAATAAACTAAACCAGCGTGGTGGAAGTGGCGGAGGGGGTGGGGGGTGCGGGGGGGAAGCCCTCGCTCTGCTCTCACCCTCCCAGACTGGGCTGGAGAAGACTGTTGATTCTGATTCCCTGACCTCTGGGCAGGGCATGGCCACTGGGAGCCCGAGAAGACAGGACAGTCATCACGAAGCAGTATCCTTGGCCCCAGGGGTCTGGATTAGGACCCTGGCTCAGTCCTGGGCTGTCCTGGGAGAGTTAGTGAACCTGTCTTGTGATCCATGTTTGTAAAACGGGGATAAGTTCGCCTTCCAAATAGGTGCCTGAGACGACTCGCTGATTCCTGGTATAAGCCCCTGCACGAGGCCCTGCTCTGCAGCGGAGGACCAGCCCGGGTACCATCTCCAGGGTCTGACTTCATCACCGCCTCGCACCCTGGTAGTGCCCCACCTGGTGCGGTCACTCATCACTGCCCTCTTGTGCCCCCTCAGGGAAGTGTACCGCGTCACCGAGAGTCTGCAGCGGGAGAAGTCAGGGCTCCTGAAGCAGTTGGATTTCCTGAGGTGTGAGCTCATCCCAGAGCCCAGAAGGGCGCCCCCGCCTCCAGAGTCTCGCCTGTCTGCTGAGAGAGCACCCTCATTCCCTTGGTCCCCAACATCCTGTCGGGCAGCTGAACACCACCTCTCTGCTCTGTTTGGTCCATTTACACAGGTGCCCACCCCCCTCTCCAATTTGTACCCCTGCAGGCAGGCATTGCCCCATTCTTCTGTGTGCCTGGCATGGTACTTGCTCAGGTAGGAGAGAACTGAACTGATTGAGCATCACAAACAGGGCAGCAAGATAGGAGTTTTCTCAGCCTATCAAGCTTACTGTAAATTCAAAGCTCACTGGTTTGATTTGGTTTGGAATACTCTCAAAAAACTCCCCCAAATGACCAAACCCAACCAGGTGTGGGGAAAGATGGAATTTTCAATTTTGCCTCTGAGGTTTCTAAGTTACTTAACCTGCTGTCCACAAAACACCTCTTGGGAAATGGTGATGAAATTTGGGTTCTAATTTTTTAAATTGCAAGCAGGTTTGAATCAGCTACCTTATTAAGGTTTTTAGTTTAGTTTTGTTGTTTTATTAATTTGAAAGCGAGGTAAGATCTCTGTGTCTGGCATCTTTGATGCCACCAAATAGAAAAATTCTTCAAAGAGAATGAATCTCAGATTTCTTGACTTAAGATGTGATTCAAAAGCCCGGGAAGATGGAAGAGATTTTCTTAGGTGGCCAAGTTCTTACGGGTGTGAGAGGAAGTCTGGATTCTCAGGAAGGATTTAGTGAAGGCAGAGAACAAGATGCACAGGAACGCGCTTGGTTGGGCTTTTTCCCTTTTTGCTATTTGTACTTTGAAAAAAATACAAGGGCAGATACAGTGTGAGTGACCAGGGGAGGCTGGCAAGGCACTGCTCTGCCAACATCTGTGGGTCTTTTTAATGGAGCCGAGGGCTTCCCTGGTGGCTCAGTTGGGAAAGAATCTGCCTACAGTGCAGGAGACCCGGGTTCGATTCCAAGGTTGGGAAGATCCCCTGGAGAAGGAAATGGCAACCCACTCCAGTATTCTTGCCTGGAGAATCTCATGACCAGAGGAGCCTGGCAGGCTACAGTCCATGGGGTTGCAAGAATCGGACATGACTTAGTGACTAAACCACCACCAGTGTCTGTTCAGAGTCCCAGCCTGGAGCCTCTCTGTGCCTCACCTGGCCCCCCAACCAGCTGGCTCTAAGGCTATTCTGTCCCCTTGCCTCTGACCTGACTTAGACACAATCACCATCTGCCCTTAGCCACCATCCCTAAGGAAAGCAGTCCCCCCGCCCCGGCCCACCCCCTGGCCCCGGGCCTTCCACACACAGCTGTCCTCTGCACCCATCTGACCATCAAACCAGTGCTATGGATCTGTTGACCGCAGGCCCCATGTTTGAACAGATTCCCTTTTCCATCTGCAGGGAAAGGAACAAGCATCTCCGGGATGAACAGGACATACGTTTCCAGGTAAGTGGCCGGTGCCCCCTCTGCGTGGCAGGGGGAAGACAAGGACTGGGGTCCAGAGGCAGCCAGGCTGTGCTGGGACTGGTCCAAGAAGGTCCCATGGCTTGGGGGTCTGGCTATACCTTCATGTGGGCAGGATGGTGGCATAAGATTTTTCAAAAGTAGTAAAGGTTCAAGGTGACCTATAGGGTCACAGTGTGTTAATTTTCTGTGAAATGGCACACTTTTCTTTTGGCGTCACAAGACTGGAATACTCGGGAGGGTCCCTCACTTTTTGAACATAGAAACGATGAGTTGAAATGTCACCATCACTTTTAAACCAAAATGTTCTGTTTTTTTCTTCATTAAGATTTTGATGCCTTGATGAAAATTTTATATTTTAGACTGTCATAGAGAGAATTAAAATGTGTATTTCATCATTTACATAGTTGATTTTATATACAATTTTTTAATCCTATGGGGACCGCTGCTCCTCTAAACCTACATACTTTCCCAAATAACACAAAAATCCATTATTTACATGAAGATTTTCATTTGCGAATGCACTAAGCAGAATCTAGGCTTTCAGGGACTCCTATCCTCCTCCCCTTTAGACAGTAGCTGTTGGATGCTCTGAAGGGAAGAAAAAGGGGGACAGGATGGATCCATGTAACATTCTATCAGGATTATGCATCGTAAATTTCATGTGTGATCTTGGGTAAATTGTTAGCCTCCTTGGACGATGACCTCAGTGATCACAGGAGGAAAGGGAATTCTCCTTTTTTCCATTTTGTTGGGGTTTTTGTTTTTTTCTATTTAGTTGGAGGATATACTGTTGTGTTGGTTTCTGCTGTAAGCAATGCAAATCAGCCATAACTGCATGTATATTCCCTCCTCTAAAGCCTCCCTCCCATCCCCCCATCCCATTCCTCTAGGTGGTCACAGAGCGCCAGGCTGGGCTCCTTGGGCCATATAGCAGCATACACTAGCTATTTTGGACTTCCCTGGTGGCTCAGTGGTAAAGAACCCGCCTGACGATGCAGGAGGCGTGGGCTTGATCCCCGGGTTGGGAAGATCCCCTGGAGAAGGAAATGGCAACTGACTCCAGTATTCTTCCCTGGGAAATCTCATGGACAGAGGAGCCTGGCCAGCTACAGTCCATGGGGTCGCAAAGAGTCGGACGTGACAAAGTGACTAAATACCACCACCACCACTAGCTATTTTACACATAGTAGTGTATAGGGATTTTTTTTGTGTGTGTGAAAACCTCTTGGAAAAGGAGGTCTTGTGCTAGCCCCTCAGCTGTTAATTCCCTAAATGCAGGCAGCACCTGGCAGCTAGCTTGCCCCTCTATTTGGTCGAAGCTGGTTTGTAGCTGCAAACCCCTTAGGGACCTTGCACATAACTGTCTCTCTTCTATTCCCAGCTGGCAGCAACATGTCTCTGCTGCTCACCTATGTGTACTATCAGAGCAAGGCTTAAGCCTGCACATGTTTGTTCAATGGTGATAATGGTTACGATTGTTTTAGAAGTAACAATGATTTTATTTTAAAACTTCCTACCAAATGTCACCCTAATCCCTTGACCTTGCTTCCCTCCCCCTGCCAAACTCATTCTGTTTCGAGTAGGGAATGGAATTGAGAACCTTCCTGGGGAATAGAAAAAAGAGGATAAAATCAAGTTCATGCCGGATAATAGTTAAAGATTAATTTGGAATCACAGCCATACCTTCTGGGACCCTGGGAGCATGGCCACCCCTCCTTCTCTCATTAAAGATCACTCGGAACCATGGGACTGGCTGGTTAATGAGAGACTCTTCTGTGATCTGAGTCCCTCTCATCTGGAAGACATCTGTTAGGGAGCCCTGGGGAAGGGGGGTGCAAGCCCTCAACTCCACCAGGCTCTTCACTGAGGACACGAGAGAAATGATCTCACCTAGGCTGCTTCCACAAAAGATCTGAAATACTCTGTTCTAGCTTCGCAGCTGTGGGCAGGGCACTGGGCTAATTGATCCTCCTGTCTGGAAGGAAATCTATGACAAACTTAGATGGCATATTAAAAAGCAGAGACACCACTTTGCCGACAAAGGTCCATATAGTCAAAGCTATGGTTTTTCCAGGGCTTCCCTGGTGGCTCAGCTGGTAAAGAATCTGTCTGCAACGCAAGAGACCTGGGTTTGATCCCTGGGTTGGAAGAGAACGGCTACCCACTCCAGTATTCTGGCCTGGAGAATTCCGTGTAGAGGCCATGGGGTTGCAGAGAGGGACATGACTGAGTGGCTCTCACTTCACATGGTGTTTCCAGTAGTCATGTACCAATGTGAGAGCTGGCCCATAAGGAAGGCTGAGCACTGAAGAACTGATGCTTTCAAACTGTGGTGCTGGAGAGCAGTCTTGGGAGTCCCTTGGACAGCAAGGAGATCAAACCAGTCAATTCTAAAGAAAATCAACCCTGAAAATTCACTGGAAGGACTGATGCTGAAGCTGAAGCTCCACCTGATGTGAAGAGCTGACTCACTGAAAAGACCCTGATGCTGGGAAAGATTGAGGGCAGTAGGAGAAAGAGACGACAGAGGATGAGATGGTTGAATAGCATCACCAACTCAATGAGCATGAGTTTGAGCAAACTTCAGGCAGCAGTGAAGGACAGGGAGCCCTAGTGTGCTGCAGTCCATGGGGTCACAAAGAGACACAGCTGAGCAACTGAACAACAGCAGCATCTGGGCCTTTGAAAATTAAGAGGGTCTGAAGCTCCACTGAAGAGTGTGTGTGACTAAAAGATGCACAAAGTATTTTCTGTGCATCCTACATTTAGCTCTTCATGACCCAGATAACCACGATGGTGTGATCACTCACCTAGAGCCAGACATCCTGGAATGCGAAGTCAAGTGGGCCTTAGGAAGCATCACTATGAACAAAGCTAGTGGAGGTCATGGAATTCCAGTTGAGCTCTTTCAAATCCTAAAAGATGATGCTGTGAAAGTGCTGCACTCAATATGCCAGCAAATTTGGAAAACTCAGCAGTGGCCACAGGACTGAAAAAGGTGAGTTTTCATTTCAATCCCAAAGAAAGGCAATGCCAAAGAATGTTCAAACTACTGCACAATTGTACTCATCTCACACGCTAGTAAAGTTATGCTCAAAATTCTCCAAGCCAGGCTTCAACAGTATGTGAACCATGAAATTCCAGATGTTCAAGCTGGATTTAGAAAAGGCAGAGGAACCAGAGATCAAATTTCCAATATCCATTGGATCATCAAAAAAGCAAGAGAGTTCCAGAAAAATATCTACTTCTACTTTATTGACTATGCCAAGGACTTTGACTGTGTGGATCACAACAAACTATGGAAAATTCTAAAAGAGATGGGAATACCAGACCACCTGACCTGCCTCCTGAGAAATTTGTATGCAGGTCAAGAAGCAACAGTTAGAACCAGACATGGAACAACAGACTGTTTCCATGGGAAAAGGAGTACGTCAAAGCTGTATATTGTCACCCTGCTTAATTAACTTAAATGCAGAGTATATCATGCAAAATGCTGGGCTGGATGAAGCACAAGCTGGAATCAAGATTGCCGGGAGAAATATCAATAATCTCAGATACGCAGATTACACTAACCTTATGGCAGAAAACGAAGAAGAACTAAAGAGCCTCTTGATGAAAGTGAAAGAGGAGAGTGAAAAAGTTGGCTTAAAACTCAACATTCAAAAAACAAAGATCATGGCATCGGTCCCATCACTTCATGGCAAATAGATGGGGAAACAATGGAAACACTGAGACTTTTTTGAGAGGGGGCTCCAAAAATCACTGCAGGTGGTGACTGCAGCCATGAAATTAAAAGACACTTGCTCCTTGGAAGAAAAGCTATGACCAACCTAGACAGCATATTAAAAAGCAGAGATATTACTTTGCCAACAAAGGTCCATCTAGTCAAAGCTATGGTTTTTTCCAGTAGTCATGTGTGGATTTGATAGTTGGACCGCAAAGGAAGCTGAGCACTGAAAAACTGATGCTTTTGAACTGTGGTGTTGCAGAAGACTCTTGAGAGTCCCTTGGACTGCAAGGAGATCCAAGCAGTCCATCCTAAAGGAAATTAGTCCTGGATATTCATTGGAAGGACTGATGCTGAAGCTGAAAATCCAATACTTTGGCCACCTGATGCGAAGAACTGACCCATTGGTAAAGACCCTGATGCTGGGAAAGATAGAAGGCAAGAGGAGAAGGGGACAATAGAGGATGAAGTGGTTGGATGGCTCCAGGAGTTGGTGATGGACAGGGAAGCCTGGCATGCTGCAGTCCATGGGGTTGCAAACAGTTGGATATGACTGAGCAACTGAACTGAACTGAACTGAACTGATTTATCCTCTTGCAAATGATCACTACTCCTGTGAAGGGTAACCTCCCAGACCCTGGGGCTCTAAACTGGTTCCTTCGATTAGATTATTAGACAGGAGGTGAAGGAATTCTGCTAAGAGATGACAGTGAAAGGAAAGTGGGTAAAAGCTAGCAAGGAGCCCAGGCCATCACTTTCTTGCTTTAGGGTTTTATTTCAAGCCTGATCTATGACGTGGAGAAATTGAGCCCTTTTCTGCTCAAACACTGGGACGAATCAGTGGGTGAGAATCTGAGAGCATTCTGTGTTTCTCCAGAAAGACAAGGTGGCCAGGGCAAACACAGCTGCTTCCAAGGCAAGCCGGAAGCAGAGATCTGGCTCTGTGATCGGCAAATACGTGGACGGCACAGGGATGCTCAGAAGGTAAGCCATCCCACTGTGTTTACCTGTTATCTGTTCCTTGGCCTTGCAGGGTTGGGAGTAGGCTCTGAGCATGTGCTGATTGCAGTTGGCCCTGGCGGGAAGCCTGGGGTCAGCCACATGCACGCATGTTGAATCTTGAAGGACATGTGCCTTCTTGCTCTGATGTCAAGGTGCAGGGTGAGTCCCAGGACAGGTCCTGGGCTGCCCCAGCCTGCAGTGTTCCTGCAGGGGGCGCTGAAGAGTGGCTGCAAATCAGCCCAGAGACAGACAGGGTGGGAGAATGAGGGGTCAGCAACGGGAAGGGCAGGAATGCCAGGCAGGGCTCTGCGGTCTGTCAGGCGGAAGGATGCTCCTGTCTTCCAGGCACCGGACTGTGTGTGTGAAGGGTAATTATAGTGGAGTATGGAACCTCCGTGGGCTTCCCTGATGTTTCAGATGGTAAAGAATCTGCCTTCAATGCAGGAGGCCTAGGTTTGATCCCTGGGTCAGGAAGATTGCCTGGAGAAGTGAATCCCTACCCAGCCCAGTATTACTGCCTAGACTCCATGGACAGAGGAGCCTGCCAGGCTATAGTTCACGAGGTCACAAAGAGTCAGATAAGACTGAGCTACTAACACTTCACTTACTTCACTTACTTCTCCAACCGTTAATTCCTGTGTAGATGCGCATGGTGTTTGTAATTCAGACTCCTTTCAATAATTCATAGTTAATTAACTCAGAGATAAGGTGCTTGGTTGCTTTTGGACAGCACTTGAGTCCCCAGAGGAGTGGCCCATTGCTCCTGGAGAGAGGCAAGCTAGTCTCCCACCCTCTTTTCTATGAGTCATGTACTCCATGCCCATGATGGCCACAGAGAGGCAGAGACAGTCAGATCCCCAGGTGCCAAGCTCAGGAGTGATTGTGTGAAATCGCTCATCTGGGAGGGCTGAGGACAGCAAGCATGACATAAAAAGATATGCAAAGTGGAGGTGACCTGGGGATGTCAGTCCACTGATCTGTCAAAATCTTGAACTCGATCATCATCAATTCCTTTTCTAAATAGCTGAACTATGAGATGCAATGTGGGAGCCAAATTCCTGCAGTAATTGTTCTCTTGGTTCCCCCGGAACCAAATATATGCTCTCAACAAGCACTGCCTGATTGCCTACTGCATACGAGACAGTCTTTGAGTTCTAGGCAGCCTCCAAAGATCGATTAGGCATGAGTCCTGCCCTTAATATCTGTTATTGAGTACCTGCTGTGTGCAGGACACAAGGCTGTGTGCTGGGGTACAGGGGTCAACAAAATAGACCCCATTTCTGCTTTCAAGGAACCTGCAGTTGAGCGGAGGAAACAGACATTAACTGACGAATAATCAATATCAAGAACTCTGAATTCCCATAGACTTTGGCAGAGGTGCCTGTTCTCCGCTGCTCACACATAGCGTTTGATGGCAAAACCAGAGAGGAACCTAGTCGTGCTATACTGATGGTGCTCCAGAGTGTAACAGTGCTTGAAAATTCCCCAGGGAGAAGCTTTTGCCAAGAAACAATTCGTTTTAGGGTCATTTCATTTTAGGATCATTTCAGTGGCGATTTCTTTCCTGGTTGCAGGGACTTTAAAAAGCCATGCTCTGCCTGTGTGTGTGTGAGAGAGAAAGAGAGAGAGTATGTATGTGTGAGTGGGAGTATGTGTGAGTGGGTGACTGTGTGTGGGTGAGTGTGTGTGTGATTGAGTGTGTGGGTGGGTGTGTGTGAGTGGGTGTGAGTGGGTATGTGTGTGAGTGAGTGTGTGGGTGTGTGTGTGTGAGTGGGTGTGAGCAGGTGAATGTGGGTGTGAGTGAGTGTGTGGGTGGATGAATACATGTGTGTGCATGCATGTTGCTCATATATGCTCACACGTGTACATGTGTGTGCAGGCAGAGACAAAGCAGATGGGAACACTAATTGTGTGCTGAAGTGGGTAAGCACTTAGTAGGCTCATTAGAATGTAGGAGAAATTTGTTGAAAAGATGACAGTCAGTTTCTGTGAAAAACTAATTTTATCAGTAAATCTAAGCATCCCTGAATTCCTACAAATCCTTTATTTTATACCAGGGGACCAAACTAAGTCAGCACTTTTGTGAGCAAGTGCTGCATCCCCGTTTCTCTTTCAGAATCGTCCAACTTCAGAACAGTGATACATACATGCTTTTTTCTTTTTCTTTCTGCTGTTGGTCCTTAGGAGCCAGAAATGCTAGAAGCCGGGGAGCAAAGTGAAGGGGCTTCTCCGCTCGGCATATTCTGTGTCCTTCGGCCCTGTCGCCTCACCACTGCTTCCTGCTCCCTTTTCTCTTCTAATCCTCGTACGTGTGTTTCGATTTTGGACTCAAGTCCCTTCCCATAAAACCATCCTCAGGTTGACTTGTTCACAGTGGCCCCAGGAGGCCTTTGCTCTCAAGCCTCGAGGACACAGCCCGCGCACTGACCCCACGTCCAGCGCCTAAATCTTCCACCTCCTGCTTTTCCTGCTTCTGGATGCTCAGACCATCTGAGGCCGCTCACTCCAGACTCTCAGGAGAAAGGGAGAAGAAGCGGGTGGAAGGCCCTGCCTGGCTTCCTCACCAGCCCCGGTGGATGCCTGCTGTGCTGGGGCCCCTCCCCAGAGCAGGGACCCCCTCGCCTGCCTCCCTGAAGGCTGCTTCCCTAACGGGTCGGGTTTGTGCACCAGCTTATCAGGGAGGTGGGCAGGGCAGCCGGGCAGCGAAACCGGCCTGGAGAGCTGGCGTCTGGCTTGGGGACATGCGGCTGAGAAGGGCTGGTGTCTGATCTGGGCGAAGGCTGCCAACTGTTGACCCAGGAGGTTTTGTTTCCGCATCTGTTACGCTCGTTCTTCACAGCTTCCCTTTTCCTTCGCAGCACCTGCCACAAACTGGACCAGGTAGTGAGTGTGCCGCGGCTCTAGACTCCTGAGCCAAGTGCTCCTTGAGAGCAAGGACCGCGTCATTAGCTTAATGCTTGGAGCCACCATCACCTTCACCCTTACCATCTTCATCTCTTTTATCATCACCTTCACTGCCTTCATCACCTTCACCTTCACCATCATCTTCATCGCGCCTTCATTGTAAAGACATTCAGTGAACGAGCTAGAGAATGCGGGCTCTGCTTTTCCTGTTCCTAGCTCCTCTCTGCCCCCAAAGCACGTGCTTCCTCAACGGTCTGTCACAGAAGCCGTCGGGCAGCCCCTAGCCTCCACTCAGATACATGTTATGATATTGTTTCCACTCTTTGCCCCCCCCCACCCCCAAAACAGCCAGTCAGAGGAGGAGGAGGATGTATTTGGCATCCAGAGGCGGAGAAGCTCCCTGGGCCTGAGTGGGTGCCCCCTTACAGAAGAGGAGCCAGGGCCCGGAGGACCACTTACCCGGCCGCTTCGTAGGATCATCTCCATCGAAGAGGACCCGCTGCCCCAGCTGCTGGGGGGCGGCTTTCAGCAGCCACTGAGCAAATGCTTGGAAGAAGAGGAGGCCCCCAGCCAGGGGGTGGATAGACAAAGCGGACCTGCCCGACCACTGGAACTCACACCCACGTCTCCCCGAGGGCAGCCCGTCGGAAAAGAAGCCCTGTCTGAGGTACGGGTGTTCCCACGCTGGCTGGTAGGTCATCCTGTGCCTTGTCCCTCCATCGTAGCCCAAGAGCCCAGGGCAGCTCGAGGGTCAGACGCAGCCAGCCTGACCACGTGCCGAGTTTGTGTCCATTGGGTACCACCATCCCCCTCCATCATGAGAATCATGGCGAAGACTTGGGGGCCTGGGGATGCTCTCCTGGCAACTTCTATTGCTGGCCCCACTCCCTACCCGAAGTGCTCTTTTCTGAGTCAGATTTAAAAGCCTTCATGGAGTGGGATGGAACCTCTGCTGGGCTGTGAACATCAGACAGCATGCACTTTAAACATGGTCCCTCTTCTGGTCCATTCTGCGACCACTCCCTGCAGGCGCATCCCTGCTGGGGAGGTCTGCGCCCCACCCCTCTCCTCTCAGCTCCTAATGAGCTCACCTCCTGCTCCTCCCGCCAGTGTGACCCTCCACCACCCGGCTCCCACGGCTGTGCCCCCTGCCAGCTCTCCCTGCTGAGTTCTTGGGAGAAGGAGGCACATAGACCGTCCTCTTCTGGATCACTAAGGAAACCCCTCACCCTGTTTGTGACTGGGATCAGCTCCTCAGCCCTGCGCCCACCACTGGACCCTCTAGAACAGCTCTCGTGCCTCATGGCAACCTTCAGAGCAGAACGGTCCAGCGGTGCATTGGCCTATGTGCCAGCCAGCCCTCTCCCGGCCCTGCACAGGGACTTCTTGGCTTTGGTTATCATTCTTGGGCCTGGATTAACACTCATGCCTACAAACCCCTGCTTGTAAGGACCCTGGGCCATGGGACCCAGAGAGATTGGTGGGCGGAGCCCTCCCTCCTACACACCCTTCCACATCCCCCAAAGTGCAGCACAGGCCACACTGGCTGGCAGTGGGCACAAAACGGGGCTTTAAATACACCATGATGGTGGTGAAAGAAGTGTTACGAGGTCCACAGGAGACAGGGTGGAGGAAGAGATGAAGCTTCCTGTCCGTGGTGGCATGTGATCCTTGCAGTTGTCCAGCAAGGGGCATCAGAGACCCGATGCCCCCTTGGGAGTGTGGGGAAGTAGAGGAGAGAGCGCGAGGCTGCAGCCCCCACCCCCTGCAGTGACAGGAGCCCAGCCCCTCACCCGCCACTCTGCCTTCCCCGCCACCACCCCCAGCCCGCGGGCTGCACACGTGCGCTGCCTTTTAGCTGGGGCAGAAGCTGCTACCAGGAGGAAATATATCCGCTGGAAGTCACACAGCAGCCTCAGCAGAGGGTCCCCTCCAAGGCTGCTGAGCGCTTGGTTGGAACCAGCTTTCTGGAAAGTAGTTTGAGAATGGGAATCGAGAACTTTAAATGGCCCCATCTGTAACCAGCATTTCTACCTCTAGCAACCATTCCTGAGGAAATAATTAAAGTCAGACAGAAATTTCATTGAAGAATATAAGTGGATAAGAGCAAACAATGGAAAAAAACAACACTAGGGACTCAAATTAGACTATAGTTATTTAATAGAATGTGATGGTGCACTGAAGAATTGCATTTTCAAAAAAGCTTTAGTGACTCAGAAAACTGTTCATAATCTAATAATATATGATCCTTGGATTGGGAAGATCCCCTGGAAAAGGAAATGGCAACCCACTCTGGTATTCTTGCCTGGATAATCCCACGGTCGGAGGAGCCTGGTGGGGTATAGTCGACTCATGGGGTCACAAAGAGTTGGACACAACTGAACATGCATGTAATAATACAGGAAAAATATAAAATTATATATAAATTTAAATTTATACATAGTAGTATAAATAAATTATATATGATAAGTCCAACCTCTCTCAAGAAAAACATATTGATTCATCAAATGTGAAAAGGGAATGTAGAAAAATGCCTGGAAGAAATGCATCAATTTAGGAATAGTGGTCATTTCAGGGTGGTGGGATAAATGATGAATAATTATTATTTTTCTCTCAACTAAGTTTCCTGGTTTTAAAACTTAGTTTGTAATATGTTTATTTTTTAAAAGCTTTTTAAAAAAGAGTGGCATTGAGAATGAGAACAGATTCCCTGACTTGCTAGTGGGAGATCCTTCCTCAAGCCCCCTCCCCACAATTTGGTAGTCTCACTATCGTGGGTGGGTGGATTGTTCCCCAGGTTAAGGGCTGATAGTGGACCCTGGGAGGATTCGCCACTCATGTGAGGTGGATCCTGCTGAGCCATCCTGTGAGGTAGCCTCAGCTGAGCCATCACCATGTTGGTGGTATCCTGTCTGCAAAATAAGTGCTCTGCTAGGGTGGGGGCGGGGCTGGGGAGAGCGCAGAGCAAGGTCAGCCCCCCCACTCCGCAGCCTGGACCATCTCCTTCCAGCCTGGGTTTCATGTTCCTTGTTGTCCCGGGCCTGGGACGCACCTATGGCTGCACTGAGCTTTAGTCTCAAGCAAATGCCACATGGAGACACCAGGCTGGCAGAGAGTGGTGCTTGGGTAGGAATAAAGAATATGGGAGACAGTGTTTCTGAGCGTGGTTTCTTTTCTCTTTTTTAAAGATGAGTTCAAATTCCTATAATTGACCTTGAATTCCCTCCTAAGTATGGCATGGAATTGATTTCTCCCCAAAAGGCTGTTAATGGCTTTTCTCTGAAACTGCTAATACCGGCTGCGGCTGCATTACAGTATTTGTCCATGAGAAGAGCTAATCCCCCCAGATCCACTTCTAAATGGATTCTAAAGAGCCTGCTCACTCGGCCAGCAGTGCCGGGCAGAGCCTGAGAGCAGGGTTTGGGCAAGCGGGTGGCTCTCTGGACTTCATGACCCTTGGCTTCCCACCCCATCCCCCTTGTCCTGGAGCCAGTCCATTTCCTACTGGCTGGAGCATCGCAGAGTAACACGCTGGCCAGCTCCAGGTCCCTGCCCCTGCTGGGCAGAAAGGGGGCAGTGTGACCGTGTTTTGTAAAGTTGTGCCCACAGCCTGGCATCTCAGGATTTGCCACACTGCTGATGGAGATTGTCTTCCCACAATTGAATAAAAACTATAAGGCCATAAATTCACCTCAGTTCAGTTAGTTCAGTTGCTCAGTCATGTCTGACTCTCTGTGACCCATGGACTGCAGGACGCCAGGCCTCCCTGTCCATCGCCAACTCCTGGAGTTTATTCAAACTCATGTGCATCGAGTCAGTGATGCCATCCAACCATCTCATCCTCTGTTGTCCCTTTCTCCTCCTGCCCTCAATCTTTCCCAGCATCAGGGTCTTTTCAAATGAGTCCTTCCAAAGAACACCTAGGACTATCTCTTTAGGATGAACTGGTTGGATCTCCTTGCAGTCCAAGGGACTCTCAAGAGTCTTCTCCAACATCACAGTTCAAAAAGCATCAATTCTTTGGTGCTCAGCTTTCTTTATAGTCCAACTCTCACATCCATACATGACTACTGGAAAAACCATAGCTTCGATTAGACGGACCTTTGCTGGCCATAAATTAAACTATATTAATTTAGCAGAATGTTATAGCACTGTTAAAAATCATACTTTCAGGACTTCCCTGGTGGCTCAGTAAGGAAGAATCCACCTGCCAGTGCAGGAAACATGGGTTTGATCCCTGGTCCAGAAAGATGCCAAATGCCATGGGATAACTAAGCCCATGGGCCACAACTAGAGCCTGTGCTCCAGAGCCCAGGAGCTGCGGCTGCTGAGGCCATGCACTGCTATCACCAAAGCTGTGCTCCCTGGAGCCCATGCTCTGCATCAGAAGCCACTGCAGTGAGAAGCCCATGCAACACAAGTACAGAGTGACCCCCACGTGCCACAACTAGAGGAAAGCCTCGCAGCAATGAAGACCCAGCTCAGCCAAGACAAAAATTAATTAATCTAAAATAATTTTTAAAAATCACACTTTCAAAAAACTTTGGTGATTCAGAAAACTATTCATAATTTAATATATATTAAAAATAGAAAATTACATGTAAATTTAAGT
Source organism: Oryx dammah (assembly GCF_014754425.2). Lineage (NCBI taxonomy): Eukaryota > Metazoa > Chordata > Mammalia > Artiodactyla > Bovidae > Oryx > Oryx dammah. Next base: position 13,667,438 of record NW_024070213.1, on the reverse strand, counting down.
TTATGTATAATAATATAAGCAAATTACATATAATATCTCAACTCACTCTCAAAAATCACCTATTGCTTCATCTATATAGAAAAAAAAATAACTGAAAGAAATGCATCAAAATAGAAACAGTGGTCATTTCAGGGTGGTGAAATGATGAATAATTATTTTCCTCTCTACTAAGTTTCCTAATTTTTAAAATGAGTATTTATCACTTTTAATTTTTAAAGCATTTTTTTTTAAATGAGCGTGGGTTTCTTTTTTCTTCTTTTATTTCGAGGGCAGATGGGGCCCCTAGATGAAGCTGGTGAGATGGGATGGCAGGGTAGTGTGCAGGAAGGTAGGCTCATCCTCCATCTGGTCTAGGCTTCCAGTGATGGGGCAGAAATAAGAGGCCTGACCCCCATCTGGGATGATTCTGCCCCCAAGATATACCTAAGCTTTCTTTTTCTATCTCCCCATCTCCCTGCCAACACCCCACCTTGTCCTTCCTAATCACTCCCCACAGAAAACCTCCCCCTCCTCCTTAAGGCCCAGCCCTGGGCCTTGGGGTGCCCAGCCCTGCACCCCCAAGACCCTTGACTCCCTGACCGTGCTCCCTGGACACTGGAACATCATGCTGTGACTGTTCACATGGCCTCCTTCTCTCCGCCACAAACCCAGCCCGGCACAGCGTCTGCGGCCCAGCACATGGGCATCAGTGGTGCTGGAAGGCATGTCTCTCTTCCCACATCTGGTGCTGGAAGGAGCCCCACTGCCCTGAACCCCAGGCTTTCTGCATGCGAGGCCAAGCAGCCTCCCTTGCTGGTTGCTGGTGTCTCTCTGGATGCTGCAGGGATGGGTGAGGGGTGGGGGTGGTAGGCGTGGGGACTGGTGACCCTGCCAGTGGTTGACCCAACTATCTGCCTTCTGCAGGAGGAAGGCTTCCCATCCACCCCAGACCGGCTCTTCAAGATCGTGTTCGTGGGCAACTCCTCCGTGGGGAAGACATCCTTCCTGGGCCGGTTCTGTGATGGCAGGTTCTCCCCAGGCTCAGCGGCCACTGTGGGTGAGTTTTCCACCTGAGGCTGGACCCTGGCCCACATCTGGAAAGGGGTGGCTGTGAGAAGGGGGCCCCGGGAGGGACTTGGAGCCCTGTGGGAAGGGCCAAGGCCTGGGCTGGTAGGTGAGGACCATGTCTGCCCAGTGCTCCATGAGGGTGCAACCATAAATGCTTCCTACGCCCGACCTGAAGGGGACTTAAACTTAGCAAAGACGGACTGCTGGCCCTGTGTTGCCTTTCTGAACCCGTCTCTCTTGAATCATGCCTTCCCCACTTTCTCTGTGTGTGTGTGTGTGTGTGTGTGTGTGCACATTTGTGTAGATGGGCAGGGACAGGACAGTGCTCTGGTGGCTTCTTTTACCCGTCAGATGTCCCCATCCTACATCCCAGGCCTGCTGGTAACAGCTGGAGTCTGCTGTGGATGCTCTTTCAGCTCAGCTATTAGCTGATCAGGTATTTGTCTGCCTCCATCACTATCTGGGTCATTCTGTGTTTAGGTGGGCTGCCCACGTGGCTCCATGGTAGAGAATCCACCTACCAAGGCAGAAGATGCATGGGTTCGATCTCTGGGTCAGGGAGACCTTCTGGAATAAGAAATGGCAACCTACTCCAGTATTTTTGCCTGGGAATTCCCATGGACAGAGGAGCCTAGCCGGCTACAGTCCATGGGATCGCAAAGAGTCAGACACGACTGAGTGACCGAGCACAAATCTGTATTTAGGGAGAGGCCTTGGCCCCTTTTCCCAAGGTTGCTCCTTGCCTTGGGATATGTGGTAGAACCCAAGGGCATATCAACCTTTTCAGTTCAGTTCAGTCGCTCAGTCATGTCCAACTCTTTGTGACCCCATGAATCGCAGCACGCCAGGCCTCCCTGTCCATCACCAACTCCCGGAGTTCACTCAGACTCACGTCCATCGAGTCAGTGATGCCATCAAGCCATCTCATCCTCTGTCATCCCCTTCTCCTCCTGCCCCCAATCCCTCCTAGCATCAGGGTCTTTTCCAATGAGTCAACTCTTTGCATGAGGTGGCCAAAGTACTGGAGTTTCAGCTTTAGCATCATTCCTTCCAAAGAAATCCCAGGGCTGATCTCCTTCAGAATGGACTGGTTGGATCTCCTTGCAGTCCAAGGGACTCTCAAGAGTCTTCTCCAACACCACAGCTCACAAGCATCAATTCTTCGGCACTCTGCCTTCTTCACAGTCCAACTCTCACATCCATACATGACCACAGGAAAAACCATAGCCTTGACTAGACGGACCTTAGTCGGCAAAGTAATGTCTCTGCTTTTGAATATACTGTCTAGGTTGGTCATAACTTTTCTTCCAAGGAGTAAACGTCCTTTTATTTCATGGCTGCAGTCACCATCTGCAGTGATTTTAGAGCCCCCCAAAATAAAGTCTGACACTGTTTCCACATCTATTTCCCATGAAGTGATGGGACCGGATGCCATGATCTTTGTTTTCTGAATATTGAGCTTTAAGCCAACTTTTTCACTCTACTCTTTCACTTTCATCAAGAGGCTTTTTAGTTCCTCTTCACTTTCTGCCATAAGGGTGGTGTCATCTGCATATCTGAGGTTATTGATATTTCTCCTGGCAATCTTGATTCCAGCTTGTGTTTCTTCCAGTCCAGCGTTTCTCATGATATACTCTGCATAGAAGTTAAATAAGCAGGGTGACAATATACAGCCTTGACGTACTCCTTTTCCTATTTGGAACCACTCTGTTGTTCCATGTCCAGTTCTAACTGTTGCTTTCTGACCTGCATACACATTTCTCAAGAGGCAGCTCAAGTGGTCTGGTATTCCCATCTCTTGAAGAATTTTCCACAGTTTATTGTGATCCACACAGTCAAAGGCTTTGGCATAGTCAATAAAGCAGAATAGATGTTTTTTTGGAACTCTCTTGCTTTTTCCATGATCCAGCGGATGTTGGCAATTTGATCTCTGGTTCCTCTGCCTTTTCTAAATCCAGCTTGCACATCAGGAAGTTCACGGTTCACATATTTGCTGAAGCCTGGCTTGGAGAATTTTGAGCATTACTTTACTAGCATGTGAGATGAGTGCAATTGTGCGGTACTCTGAGCATTCTTTGGCATTGCCTTTCTTTGGAATTGGAATGAAAACGGACCTTTTCCAGTCCTGTGGCCACTGCTGAGTTTTCTAAATTTGCTGGCATATTGAGTGCAGCACTTTGACAGCATCATCTTTCAGGATTTGAAATAGCTCCACTGGAATTCCGTCACCTCCTCTAGCTTTGTTCATAGTGATGCTTTCTAAGGCCCACTTGACTTCACATTCCAGGGTGTCTGGCTCTAGGTGAGTGATCACACCATCATGATTATCTGGATCATGAAGATCTTTTTTGTACAGTTCTTCTGTGTATTCTTGCCACCTCTTCTTAATATCTTCTGCTTCTGTTAGGTCCATACCATTTCTGTCCTTTATTGAGCCCATCTTTGCATGAAATGTTCCCTTGGTATCTCTAATTTTCTTGAAGAGATCTCTAGTCTTTCCCATTCTGTTGTTTTCCTCTATTTCTTTGCATTGATCGCTGAAGAAGGCTTTCTTATCTCTTCTTGCTATTCTCTGGAACTCTGCATTCAGATGCTTATATCTTTCCTTTTCTCCTTTGCTTTTCACCTCTCTTCTTTTCACAGCTATTTGTAAGGCCTCCTCAGACAGCCATTTTGCTTTTTTGCATTTCTTTTCCATGGGGATGGTCTTGATCCCTGTCTCCTCTACAATGTCACGAACCTAATTCCATAGTTCATCAGGCACTCTATCTATCAGATCTAGGCCCTTAAATCTATTTCTCACTTCCACTGTATAATCATAAGGGATTTGATTTAGGTCATACCTGAATGGTCTAGTGGTTTTCCCTACTTTCTTCAATTTGAGTCTGAATTTGGTAATAAGGAGTTCATGATCTGAGCCACAGTCAGCTCCTGGTCTTGTTTTTGTTGACTGTATAGAGCTTCTCCATCTTTGGCTGCAAAGAATAAAATCAATCTGATTTCGGTGTTGACCATCTGGTGATGTCCATGTGTAGAGTCTTCTCTTGAGTTGTTGGAAGAAGGTGTTTGCTATGACCAGTGCGTTTTCTTGGCAAAACTCTATTAGTCTTTGCCCTGCTTCATTCCGCACTCCAAGGCCAAATTTGCCTGTTACTCCAGGTGTTTCTTGACTTCCTACTTTTGCATTCCAGTCCCCTATAATGAAAAGGACATCTTTTTTTGGTGTTAGTTCTACAAGGTCTTGTAGGTCTTCATAGAACCGTTCAACTTCAGCTTCTTCAGCGTTACTGGTTGGGGCATAGACTTGGATAACTGTGATAGTGAATGGTTTGCCTTGGAAATGAACAGAGATCATTCTGTCGTTTTTGAGATTGCATCCAAGTACTGCATTTCGGACTCTTTTGTTGACCATGATGGCTACTCCATTTCTTCTGAGGGATTCCTGCCCACAGTAGTAGATAAAATGGTCATCTGAGTTAAATTCACCCATTCCAGTCCATTTTAGTTCGCTGATTCCTAGAATGTTGACGTTCACTCTTGCCATCTCTTGTTTGACCACTTCCAATTTGCCTTGATTCATGGACCTGACATTCCAGGTTCCTATGTAATATTGCTCTTTACAGCATCGGACCTTGCTTCTATCACCAGTCACATCCACAGCTGGGTATTGTTTTTGCTTTGGTTCCATCCCTTCATTCTTTCTGGAGTTATTTCTCCACTGATCTCCAATAGCATATTGGGTGCCTACTGACCTTAGCTTCTCCCAAACTCAGTCACTCAAGCAAAAAAATAAATGAATCCATGGAGTGTCTTCTATGTGCCATTTAAACTTGCTGATAAGAAAGTGAAGTGAAAAATGTTAGTTGACCAGTTGTGTCTGACTCTTTGTGAACTCCATGGACTGTAGCCCAACAGGCTTCTCTGTCCGTGGAATTTTCCAGGCAAGAACAATGTTGTATTAGCTTCCACTGTACAACAAACTGACTCAGCTGTATGTATACATACATCCCTTCCTCTTGAGCCTCCCACCCACCCCCCCACCATCCCACCTCTGTGAGTCATCACGGAGCACTGGGCTGAGCTCCCTGTGTTATATAGCAGCTTCCCTCTAGCTATCTGTTTTACACATGATCATGTCTATATGTCAAGGCTACTCTCCCAATTCATCCCCCCCTCCCCTTCCCTTTCTGTGCCCACACGTCTGCTCTCTATTCCTGCCCCCAAAATAGGTTCATCAGTACCTGTTTTCTAGATTCCATATATATGTATTAATATATGATATTTGTTTTTCTCTTTCTGACTTACTTCACTCTGTATGACTGACTCTAGATCCATCCACATCTCTACAAATGACCCAAGTTCATTCCTCTTTATGGTGGGGAGTATTCTTTGTCCATTCATCTGTTGATGGACATCTAGTTGCTTCCATGTCCTGGCTATTGTAGATAGTGCTGCGATGAGCATTGGGGTACATGGGTCTTTTTACATTATGGTTTTCTGAGGGTATCTGCCCAGGAGTGGAATTACCAGATCATATGATAGTTCTGTTTTAGCTTTGTAAGTCCCCTCCATCCTGTTCTCTACAGTGGCTGCATCAATTTGCATCCCTACCTAATAGTTACCATTTCCATCTATCTTCCCAACAACCCTGAAAAGGCAAGCACTGCTATCAGCCCAGTGCACGGACCAGGACCCTGAGGCCCAGAGAGGTCCAGAGGCCCGTCCTCATTCTCATCAGCTGGTTGGTGCTCACATTGCCCCCCAACCCCACTCACCCTTGCTGTTCCAGCTGACTGTGTCCGTAACAACACGGAGTTATGTGCTCAGCAGCCAGTTTCTGCCACAGGAGGCAGTTGGCATAGGCAAGGCAGTCTGCTGAGGTCCAGGGGGGCATCAGAAATCCTGGACCTTTACCCCAGCTCTGCCACTGGCCAGCCATATGACTCCGGAGGTATTTCTTCTTTGCACTCCAGTTTTCCTCACCTGGAAAAAACGAGAGATTTGAACGAAGCCACCCAAGATTGCTTCCAAGCCCAGTACCCTGTCCAGACCACTCTTGACCCCTGGTGGTCTTACAAGCTGGCCCTCCGAGATAAACTTTCCTGCCCCAGAGACCTGCTTTGGGAGACTCCAAGGTCTCCTCCAGGATAACCTAAATGGGCCCTTCTTTCCAATTTTCCTCCTACGGATGGGTCTCTCCTGCAGGCTGCAGGCACCCCATCTTATGGCTGAGCCTTTGCGGATTCCAAATCTGGGGGCCCCTCTTGCCCCACTTCTGCCCCGTTCCACCTGGAGACTCAGAGCCTCCCAAGGGGAAGAATCGGGACTCTGATAGGAAGACACCCAGAAGACCCTGCCACATGCAGCTGGAGATGGATGGCTGGGAGTGACCCTGTGTGCCAAGTGTGGTGACCCTGGAAGTGACCTCTCTGAAGCTGGACTGGCCCTCCCTGGAGCATTCCATGGGGTGACTGCAGAACTACCCCCGAGGTCACACCTCGGGCATCAGCCTGTGGGAGCAGAGGGGAGATGCTTCACCCCCCCAGGGCAGCTCCCACGCCCTGCGCATGTTGCCTCTCCTGTTGGAAGAATCAGTGAATCGGGGTCTGCTCACACCTCCAACCAGTGTCTCCGAGATAGAGAACTCTGGAAAAGAGAGTATCAGACTAATTTGCACTTCCCAGGAGGCCAATTACAGAAACACCGACAATTTAGGACGGGGAAAAATATCCGAGTTTCCAAATCTAGAACACCCTTCCTCTCACTGTGCAAGGGGAGCCCAGAGCATCAGCTGGAATCCGCGTCCCTGGCACATGCATCAGAGAGCCGATGTCACGCCAGCTGCCTGGAAGATGCTCCCTTTAAAGATACAGGCAAGGCATCAAGTCCTGGGCTCTGGGGGCTCCAGCAGGCTGAGTCCCATAGGCTCAACAGCCCTGGACCCTCAGCACAGACCTACAGGGACACGGCAGTGCTTGCAAGCCCTCCTCCTCCCCCAAAGAGACTTCCTGATCACCCAGCCCCTCATGAGCACATGACTTGTCCTTGCCTGTTGGCTTGTGCAGGATCTAGGTTCCACAATGCAGCAGTGTGTCCTGGTGTGCCCTGCCTCCCCCACCATATGTCCCTTCAAAAGCAGATGTGTGGGTCCTGTGAGTGGCCTGGAAATGTCAAATGATGCTTCCTGTAGAATTCTGGAACTCGTGTTGTCGAGGAGAAGAGAGGCTGTTGGAGGCAAAGGCTCTGAACCCAGGACTCTGAGTCCAGGGCTCTCCCTGAGGCCTCACCTTGGTTCACAGGCTCCTGCTTTAAACCACGGGCCCTGCCCCAAGGTGTTCCTTCCAAAATCTTTCCCTGGCAGGATGCCCTCTGACCTCTCCTGGGCACCAGTCAGTTTCCATCCATCTCCTGGTCTGCACAGAGAAATTCTGGGAACTTATGTCCATGACATCGCTGGCTCTCCACACTCCCAAGCCCGTGTGCTCAGACTGACTGCTTAGAAAGGTGAAGGCCGCCCTTCCTTGGGTCCATCACCAGCTCTGACCTGCACATCCTACCACAGGCACACTCCACGGTGAGGGGTCCCAGGGTCCAGTCCTCATTCAGGAACCACGTAGGTTGCAATCTGGGGGTCACCTGTGAGTGTTCACTGAATGCTGCGGCAGGATGTAAAGGTCATGGACACCCAACTTCCCCCACACCCCCATCATGCCTCGGTTTACAGATGGGGAAAGTGAAGTTCCCCAAATGGGGGGACGTCAAGTCCTCAAGGTCACACGGCTGATCGGAGGCAGGAGCTCAGGGTCTGGGCTCCTGGATCATTGGAGCTGGTGCAGGGGTTTCAGAAATCCCTCTAGTCGCATGTCCTCCTGTGAGGCCCTTTCTGCTGGACACCGATGCCCCATGTCCTCCCAGCCCCACACTCTCCTCAGGCTTGTTCGTCTGCTTCCCAGCCTGCAGGTCTGAGGCTGCAGGGAGGAGGGCCCTGTGGTCCAGCAGGGACTCACCAAGCTCCCGGTCCACTGTGCCCCCTACAAGACAAGCTCCTCAGCTCCAGCAGAGCAGTCACCAGTGAGGTCGAGGGACCTGGCTGGCCCTCCATCACCTGCCTTTCCACCAAACACAGGGCTTGTCCTCAGGTCCTCAGGGGCTTCAGACCAGGCCCCGGAGATATCGGCTGCGGTTGGCTTTCTGCTGACCTGTTATCAGACGGCAGGCAGCTACTCTGTCTCCCGGAGCACCCATGGGGGAAGCCCATCCGCTTGAGCCACGGAGATCCCCTTGGGTCTGGTTCCCACCTGTTCTGATGGGAGCACTGAGTCCTGGACTCTGGGTGAAATGAAGCTACTGGATGTCCCATGCCCAGGGTGCTGCTGTGAAGAGGGGAACGAGTCTCAGAACTGGGTTTACAACTCGGTAAGGCTGCTGACCAGCTCAGGCAAAGAGGGTCTCCTGCTTCTGCAGCCTTCCATGGTGGGGAGGGGATGGAGGTATGGGTGCGTGTGTGTATGCAGATAGTAAGCCTCATGTGGATGTCACAGGGGAGCTCCGTGAGGATGGAGGGATGTCACGTGGGAACTGGGAATGCCAAGCCTTCTACCTTTGGGACCCGTCCCTCTGTTCCTCACCCAGATGCGGGAACCCAGGGTGTCTGTGGTCCTGCTGACATTCTAGGAACTGACGACCCTCCCATCTCTCCTGCCCTGCCTGGCCCCTCATGCCCCTTTGCCTGGACATTGTGGCAGGGATGCCCTTTTCTCTCACCTGCCTCTTATCTGCCTCTCCATCTGTCTGTCTCTCTCTGGCCAGCTGCTGCTACTGTTCCTCCCTGGGCCCTCCAGAGTAAGGACCCCAGAAGCTGGGCCCTTTTGAAGGTGGGTGGGGGGGTTTCTCACTGGTTTCAAGAACTGATGACTTAGAGGGAAAAGTGTTTTAACTGGTTGAACATCTGTGAATATCCTTACAGGATGTGGGATAGAGGAATGTTTGTTATCAAAGAACTTGCATTTAGGTCCTCTGTCTGAAGTCTGCTGTGGGGCACATGGTGTGTCTCCCTGCCACGTGGCCTCTCTGTGGGGTCAATGACTCCAGGGGTGGTGGGGGGCGGTCACAGCCTCAGAGGGATGATTACAAGGGGCTTGATGGCTGGGATTGGGACTTCCCTGGTGGCTTAGATGGTTAAGAATCTGCCTGCCGATGCGGAAGATCGAGGTTTGATCCTTGGATCAGGAAGATCCCCTGGAGAAAGGGAATGGCAATCCACTCCAGTATTCTTGCCTGGAGAATCCCACGGACAGAGGAGCCTGGTGGTCTATAGTCCATGGGGTCGCAAAGAGTCGGACACAACTGAGCGACTAACACTTTCACTGGTGGCTGGGATTAGAAACTCTGGACCCAACTCTAGGGGGAATGTTGCCTCTGATTCCCTCCCCAACCCCTTATTCTCTCTGCCCCCGCCACTATCAAGCCCTCCCCTCTTTCTGCTTCCCCCTCCCTTCACCTATCTTTGTATCACTCATGGGAGTCTGAACATGTGATCCATCCCCCCAGGGATATCTGAATTTTATTATAGAAATTTTGAAAAGGATTTCAGGGGGAAAGAAGAAAAGGAGGAAGGGAGCGGGGGAGGGAGGAATCTTAGGACAGTCTTTCTGTCTCCTCATCTTGACAATGAGGGAATCAATTCATGAATGATAATTTTTCGCCTTAGTAGATTGCTTTTCCATATGTGTGCTCATCTGATCCCCAAAGAGGGACACTGCGGTGAGGGGCCTGCGGTTCAGAGAGGTTCAGTGGTTGGATCGAGGTCCCACAGCTGGTCAGTGGCTGAGACAGGACCAGAGCCCAGGTGCCCGGGCTCGTTGCCCAGTGCTCCGTCCACGCCCACATCACCGATCAGGAGCTGCAGGGGGGAGGGCCGTCCCTGGGGCTGACGGGTGGGGGCGTGTCTTCTGGATTGGGCGTGATGCTCAGCTCCACCCACAGGCATTGATTACCGCGTGAAGACGGTGCGTGTGGACGACTCGCGGGTGGCCGTGCAGCTGTGGGACACGGCGGGCCAGGAGAGGTGAGGAGCCACGCCCACCCCGCCCCGGGATAACCCCGTCTGCCCTCTCCCCGCGGGGGCGGGGTCTGGTGGCCGAGGAGGCCTCACACCTGACCTGGAGCTTCGCACAGGTATCGCTGCATCACCCAGCAGTTCTTCCGAAAGGCGGACGGCGTCGTGGTCATGTACGACCTCACAGCCAGACAGTCCTTCCTGGACGTGCGGCAGTGGCTGAGCAACGTGGAGGTGAGCTGCTGGCCTCCCGGGAGGGCCCTCCTCCTGGGCCCTCTCGGGACCCCTGACTCAGACCCCACCTTCTCCCGGAAAAAACCGGTTCAGGCGTCCGTCCACTCAAGTGCCCGGCATCAGGCTGGTTACTGGGGACCCATAGGTGAATCCAAGAGGTGTGATCAGACTCTGCCCTCATGAGACGCGGGGGTGGGGGGGGGGGGGGGGTGGGGGGGGGGGGGGTGGGGGGGTGGGTTGTGGGGGTGTGGGGGGTGTGGGGGGTGGCTGGGAGGGGAACCCAGGAAAAATACAGACTGTGAAAAGTGGAATTAGGAATTGGGGAGGGAGTGCCAAGTGTTGAGGTTGCACGATTTTCCAGGATGTTTAAACAGAGTCACCAGGGCCTCTTCCCACCACCTGCATTTTCCCAGCTCCAGGGGGTCTGCTCGGTGTTTGGGGGTCTCATCACAGCCCTTCACACAAAGGGAGGCTCATCTGCAATGTGAGGGTTCCAGGCTGTCCCCAGAGTCACCCTGGGCAGGGCCCTCGAGAGATGGGACTCCTCCTTGAATTCTGGATTCTCTCTAAGACTCTGCTTTCCCACGTTGTCCTTGCAACATGCTGCTCTGTGGGGCCTTTGTGCTCCCGACCACCTCAAACTGTCCTCAGCCACCTGAATGCAGACGTCCCAAGGCCAAGGGCTTGTGCCGAGTCACTTATCCTCTTTTACAGCCCTGCCCTCCCCGTCCTTCCACATACAAATAGGAGGCCCCACTCCTTTCACCAGCAGGACCCATGCTCTGTTTATTTGTTCTGAACTCTAACAGGCATTGTTCTGGGGCCTGGGGGCTCCCGAAGCGGATAAAAGGGACAGTTTTCCTCTCTTTGTGGAGCTCATGCTCGACCCTCTCTTCAAGCCCACAGGCCTTGCTCAGCTCCTAACCTGCTCATCAGACTGTCCACTGCTGTCCAGGAAGGAGCTTCCAGCCCCGACCTCTGCCGCCCTCCATGCATCTTTGCCTTTGTGACCAGGGCTTGGCAGAGGCTCCTCTGTGCTCAACAGATGTTGGACACAAGTGTGGCTGCTGAGTCTCGGTGCAGGCAGGATACTGGGGTTGTTCATTTCGTTATGTCTCGGCCCTGAGACCCATACTGCCTCGAACCCAAAATCTGTTCCTCTTGGAGTTTGGACTTGGATGGGCCACTGCTTTCTGTCCTGTTCTTCTGCTGCCTTGGTGTCACCAAGGAAAATGAGGAACAGGGATGGAAGCGAGGTTCCAGGGTTTCTCAGAAGTTTGCCTGATACAAATCTGACACAAATTATTTTTCAAAATGATTGTGTCTAAAACATGATAGAGAAAATGTATGTTTTGAAATGTAGCGAGTGGCCCTACACAGAGCTGATGGTAGAGGCAGATGGTGGAGTCATGTGGAAGTGCATCCTCTTTAAAATTTGTGATTTACAACCTGATTTTTGATGGCACCAGCAGATTTTATCTTCCTCACAGAGGTAAAGCACCAGGAGAGATTTTAGGGCTTATCTAACCTGGTGGTTTTCAAACTTTCCTCCTTGGAGCCTGGCAATAAGGCTGACCTTTCCCATGGCCAGAGATGGTCAGGGAAGGATGGTGGTCACAGGTCTGGACCCTCTATCCCCCCCCCCCCACCTCAGAGCCCTTCTATATTGTTAAATTTTTTTCTTTTGATTACTTTATTTATTTTTATTTTAGTTTTTGGCCATGCCACATAGCATGAAAGATCCTAGTTCCCCGAACAGGGATTGAACCTGCATTTGAAATTCAGTCTGCACCACTGGACTGCCAGGGAATTCCTCGTCTTTCAGTTTTGTGTGTTGGAGTCTTGACTATGATTTTGTTAGGCAAGAGGGCTTCCTTTTGAAAACCACAGATGTAATATTGCCATCTGGTTCTCAAATGAAGAAATCGAAGTCAGGACCTCTTCAAGGTCACCCGTTCTTTCCCCAGCCACAGACGTTTAATTGCACCCCTTATCAAAATTTTGATAAACACACAGTGGGGTTTCTGCACACACCAAACTGGAGGATATGGAACTTTCAGATTCCAGGCAGGGGGCTGACTGTACTACACCTTTTTAAGTAAGGGACTTGAGCATCCGTGGGTTTTGGTACCCTCAGAGGTCCTGGAACCAATTCCTTGCAGTTACAGGGTGAGTTCTGGGAAGAAGCAATGCAGATAGTCTAGAATTAGCAAGGATGGATGGAGAGAACTTTACAGAAGTGTTCTCTCTGCATTAGTAGGAGCTGGGGTTTCTAAGGCCCCTGTTTTGCAGAGAGCCTGGGATTTAGCCAAGAAGTGGCACATCAGATAGAATTTGGAGGTGGTGGTGGAGGTAAAGAAATGTCAGAGGGTCTGATGCTGGGAAAGACTGACAACAAAAGGAGGAGGCAGCAGGTGATGAGACAGTTAGATAGCATCACTAACTCAATGGACATGAATCTGAGCAAATTCCAGGAGATAGTGAAGGACAGAGGAGGCTGGCGTGCTGCAGTCCATGGTGTCACAGAGAGTCAGACACGACTTAGTGACTGAACGACAGCAACATCGTCGCAGCATGAAGGCTGAGTCCAGTCATTCTGCACAAAGCTGGTGGAGCACTGTGTGATTAGCCTGTTCCTGCCCGGGGTAGGGCTGGATAGCATCACCTGCGTGCACCCCAACAGAGCCACCCACGGAGGCAAAGCTGAAATGGCAGATCCATCTGTGGCTAACTCAGAATTACCCATGTGTGGACGGGGCTTCTCTGTGTAATTTGTGGTTTGCATTCTCCTGCTTTAGCGTTGAGCAGAAGGTACAGGTAAACTTGAAAAGATGATTCCAAACCTGAATGAATATGAAGATTACTTATGGAGCTTTCAACCAAAACAGACACCAGGGCCTTCTCTCCCAAAGAGAATGATCCAGAACCTGGAAATCTGAACAACAAGAAAAGCAAAGGTCCCCCAGGTGGTTTTGATCCTCAGCCGCCATGGTTTCCAGCCTAAACCAGTGGCTTCTCAAACTCTAATATGCATAAATAGTCTCCTGGAGACAGGGTTAAAATACGGATCCTGGGTCAGCAGGTGTGGGCTGGGGCCCCAGATTCTGCATTTCTAGCAAGTTCTAACGAGCTAGTGCTGCTGGGCCAGGGACCCCACTTTGAGAAGCAAGATTCTAAATCCTTCTCAAAGACGTTTGTGCTCCTTAAGCAAGAATTTGAGGGGCGTGACCCATGTGCTCAGCATGTCCCAGGCACTCTGGAGGACACGGTTTAGTGGCCCTGGATTTCATGGGCAGGTGCCAGAGGCTGTGTCAGGAGGCGGGGGTGTGTTGAGGACGTGGAACGGTGGCATTGGAAATGCAGTTGATCTCAAGGTTCTTCAAAAGCTAAGTTGTTCTGCCTTGGCAACCAGCCACCAGAGACATCAGGTGATGGATGAAAAGTTGACACCTACTCGGATCGGAGAGGGATGGAACATAAGTAGCATTGGTGTTGGTGGCGTACCTCCAATTTCCATGGCGCTCTGCCAGCCAGCACTCCCCACCCAGAGGAGGGAGGGCGGAGCAGGAGCTTTAATAACAGCCTTTGGGTTCAGAAGCCTTATTATTAAGTGAATGGTGGCCAGCTGTTCCCAGCACCCCATCCCCCCTCAACCTGAAAGCTGTACCGGAGGAAAGGGCTGAGATTATACACGGCAAAGCCTGGCTCCTGGACAAGGTTGCCTGGGGTGGGAACAGCTGCTGGGGAGGAGTGCAGTTCCCTGAACTCCACTTGGACCTTGTCACCATCTCAGCTCAGCCACCGCCTGGCTCTACAATGTGGGCCAGTCACTCAGTGAAGGAGTGGATGGGATGCTCTGGCCCTCACGTTCTACTGGCGCTTGCCCTTGACTGTCTGAGGAGGGCAGGATGGAGCATATAGACAAGAGGACCCCAGTGATCCTTCCAGCCCAGATTCTTCCTCTGGGCTGGAAGGATCTTCACCCATCCAAACGCCTTGGGTGAAGAAAAGGGACCTCTGCCCCGCCTTATGAGGTGTTCTGCCCACCACCAGGCCCCTTCCACCTTTACCTGGCCCGCAGGCCTGCTGCAGAAGAGACCAAAGCTGGACCCAGACTCACTGTATGAGGATCCTCCTGCTGCCTTACCTTTCCTGTGCACCTATGGGAAATCGCAGCCGTTAGACCTTCCTGCCACCTCAGCATCCCTGACCCATCTGACCCTAATCTCCGCTGCGTGGGACTCCTTTAACCAGTCCAGGCTAGAGGAGAACCTGGATGGGATCTAAGGGCCCTGTTTTTAGACTGTGAAGCAACCTGGACATCTGAAAACTTTGTTCCTGAATCAGGTCAAGAAAATAGGATTTGGTACAGGCCCAATAAAAACTCCTGAGTAAGAAGATCACACCAGTCAATCCTAATCAACCCTGAACATTGACTGGAAGGACTGATGCTGAAGCTGAAGCTCCAATAGTTTTGCCACCTGATGTGAAGAGCCGACTAATTTGAAAAGCCCCTGATGCTGGGAAAGATTGAGGGCAGGAGGAGAAGGGGGTGACAGAGGATGAGATGGTTGGAAGGCATCACCAACTCAATGGATGTGAGTTTGAGCAAGCTCCGGGAGATCGTGAAGAACAGAGAAGCTTGGTGTGCTGCAGTTCATGGGGTCGCAAAGAGTTGGACACAACTTAGTGACCCAACAACAAGCCCAATGGGGCTTCCCTGGTGGCTCAGTGGTAAAGAACCCACCTGCCAATGCAGGAGACGTGGGTTCAATCCCTGGGTGGAGAAAATCCCCTAGAGGAGGGCATGGCAACTCACTCCAGTATTCTTGCCTGGAGAATCCCATGGACAGGGAAGCCTGGCGGGCTACAGTCCATGGGGCTACAAAGAGCCGGACATGACTTAGTGACTGAAAACAGCACAAGCCGGATAGGCTGGTATTTCTCCTGAATCCAGATTGCTGGTCCCCAGTGCCTGCAGTCCTGGCATTCTAACTTCTTGTTTGGATCTTTCTGTCACCCCCAGAACTCTGTCCCGTTAAGCCTGTACGTCCAGAAAGTAGCATCTGAACCAAGACATGAATGAGCAAGACCAGTGAATCTGAGCTGGAATAAAACCATGGAGATTAATGTCACTTAGGCTGTTTGACTTATAACTGAGAAATCCTGAGATGCAGAGAGAAGTGACTTGTCAGAGGATCTGCAGCTGGTCAGGTGGCACAGCCAGGGCTGGAATCTAAGGTCTGCTCCTGCACTCTGCTCCTCCCTCATCACATGGCCCCGGTTACACCTGCTTCTGAGAAATAGACGTTCATCTCTTTCCAGCCCTTCCGGCTTCCATCTCAAAGCAGAACAGCTCTGCAGGTCTCCGCTCCCCTCCTGGACGACTAGCTGGCTCTCACTCTGTGATCTTTGTCACCAGTGACAATGTATAGCACTTGGCAAAAAATAGCAGCTTGATTTTTTTCCCCCATGTTCCAAGTTGAGCTCAAAGTGCTGGCAGTTTAGAACGAACTACACAAATAAATCTTGTTTTGACTCATCTTCTGGGGTGGGGGGTTGGATAAATATGGAAACCCCCAAGATATAATTTTGCAGTCTTTTTTTTTGTTCTTAGCATAACTACGTGCTTTAATGTGTTAAGATGCTTTTTTCCCTGCCTCTGGAGAAATACAGCACTCGCCTGGCTAAGTGCTTTTTCTTGCCTCCAAGCAAATAGATATTAACACACATACACACACACACACTCTCTCACACACACACACAGCTACCAACCAAATGCAACAGCTGCACGTCCTAAGCTTGCTCCGAGTTGACAGTTCATATAAGTTAAAGTCAGAGATGGAGAATATTTGAATTTCAACAAGGCTGTCTTCCAAGAAGTTCAAGTTTAGAGAAAAGTAACTGAATGGTGGAAGGTGGAAAGAGGCTTCTGAGGACAGTGGGAGGATAGATGCCAGTGCTGAAACCCACCTCTCAGCTCAGGGAGTAGAGAGGGGAGAGAGGAGGGAGCTGGGCAGGTCCCATGATAGCTGCAGCAGAGCTGGACAGGGCCTGGAGGGCCTGCCCAGAGACTCTGCCCAACTGGTCACTCCTTCCCTCCAACCTCGGGTGCCCTCGTGACTTTGTGAAAGTGAAATTGACAGTTGCTCAGTTGTATCTGACTCTTTGCGACCCCATGGATTGCAACTCACCAGGCTCCCCTGTCCACGGAATTCACCAGGCAACAATACTGGCGTGGGTTGCCATGCCCTCCTGCAGGGGATCTTCCCGGCCCAAGGATCAAACCTGGGTCTCCTGCATTGCAGGCAGATTCTTTACCATCTGAGCTGCTAGGGAAGCCCCATGTGACCTTACCAACATCTATAGAGCCATCCACAGACATTGAGTGGCTGCAGACTTGGGCACCGAAGGAGGTGCTCCTCGGACTTTCAAAAGGAAGTATCACTTCATCTGGTGGGTCATTAAGAACATCTTTGTTCAAGCAGTGGACGGACAGGCCGACAGCTAGTTAGGTAGGAGAATGACGTAAAGTGTAGGCAGAGGGCTCAAGTGTTGAGGTTCAAGTCAGAGAGGGCCATGAGACCCCAGCCCAGCCCTAGCTCCTCCCATGTTGGAGACAGATCTAGGGCGGGGTGAGGACACCTGGCTGCCCGTGATGGGTAGCACGCGCCGTGGCCTTATGTATGTTCTGACTTTTTTTTTGCCACATCTTTGGAGACAGGCCTAGTTCTCCTACATCACAGGGCCCACGGAAGAGAAGTGAGGGGCCAGACAGTTTGTATAGAAGGAGAACGCTGCAAAGAGCAGAAACCACCACTCCAGCTGGGGCTTGGACTTTTTTTTTGTTTTCTGCTCCTTCTAAACTCTTTCATCTTTATTTTTATTTTTTAGCCAGGAATCGTTTTAGGAAAGAAGGCCACCTCTCCTTGTTCAGGGGCAGCTCTGCTGCTCATGGTACAGGTGCTAGGCTGCCTGGTCCTCCCTCATCCCGTTCGGTCATTCAGGACCCAGGGAGAAAAACTAGCCATTTCCAGGAACAATATCAGACTCCAGGCTAGAATCCCACCCTGCGATTTCAAGTCTGATGCTCTTATTTTCACAGAGTTTCCACATCAAGAAATCCCACCAGCCTTAAGTCATTTCTCACACATCCATCTACAAATATCTCTCGCATGTGCTCCAAACTGCAAGGCTTTTGGCTCATTTTCCTACTTCTTCCTCTTTTGTTCCTTTTCTGTGAAAAACTGTTTGCAAGAGTTTCTGTGGCACAAAACAGGTGAGACTGTGCGGCATCCCTGGTCCCCGAAGTCTGGTTAAGAGGGGGTCTGGTGGACCGTGCATGCAGCTGTGAGTATTTCTTACACACAGATACCTGGAATATGGCGGAGCCCACCCAGCACATCCACCAATATGTGCACAGTCAACCTACTTCCGATGTCTCAGAGGACACTGTAAGATCCCAGAGTGCCTTGAGTCATCATTCGTCTCACCATGGACATACAGAAATACTGCCTTTAGAGAGTTCTGGTTAATGAGACAGTAGATAGCAGAGGGGCTTCTCAGGTGGCTCAGTGGTAAAGAACCCGCCTGCCAATGCAGGAGACCCAGGTTTGGTCCCTGGGTTGGGAAGCTCCCCTGGAGAAAGAAATGGCAACCCACTCCAGTATTCTTGCTTGGAGAACCCCATGGACAGAGGAGCCTGGCAGGCTGCTGTCCATGAGGTCACAAAGAGTGGGATACAACTTTGCTCCTGAATAGGAGAAGGCAATGGCACCCCACTCCGGTACCCTTGCCTGGAAAATCCCATGGACGGAGGAGCCTGGTGAGCTGCAGTCCATGGGGTCGCCAAGAGTCGGGCACGACTGAGCGACTTCACTTTCACTTTTCACTTTCATGCATTGGAGAAGGCAATGGCAACCCACTCCAGTGTTCTTGCCTGGAGAATCCCAGGGATAGTGGAGCCTGGTGGGCTGCTGTCTATGGGGTCGCACAGAGTTGGACATGACTGATGCGACTTAGCAGCAGCAGCAGCAGCAACAAAGTAGCAGGGGTCATTGGAAATAAGAACTTAGAGCCAAGGATTTGAGAAAGGTGATCCATATACTAAAGGATGGGTCTTCATAACACTGACTTTACTGGATGTTATTTTGGATTCTCTGAGCTCTAACATTCTCATTTAATCAATGAGAATTTTTTTTACTACTGAACTGCAATAAAAAGGAATGTGTAGACTGAGGAACCAGGGAGGCTTCATTTCAAATGTGATGACATTTAAACCTCTGTAGGAGTCCTGTTGGAGGGACCATGGACGTTTGCTTGACCAGGTCTAGGATAAGGCAGCTGAACTGCTGGTGACACTGTAGCCACTGGCTGACTTCTGGCATCCCACGGCTCTCTCTACTTTGTGAAACAGAGCTGCAGTGAATAACTAGTTGTTACCAAATTATGATTAAAAGCCCCTAATTAAATATCTCACAAAACAAAAATAGCAACCTGAGCGAATGTGAAATTACCGTATTGACTCAGTTTCTGTGTGTCTTGGGGTGCAGGAACTCTCGGCTGCAGGGAACCTGGGGTGTAAGAGCCCTGGGGAGCAAGGACCCTGAATGCAGGGATCCCAGTGTGCAGGGAGCTGGGGTGCAGGGACCCTGGGATGCAGGGATCCTGGGGTGCAAGTCCCCAGCTGATACATCACAGCTGCTGGAGGAGTGAGTAGGGTTGAGCCCTCGGATTAACCTGTTCTTCTGGCCCATGAACTGTGGGTGCTCTGGCCCCCATTCTTCCTGATTGGGACTTCAGAGCCAGTGTACCCAGGACAGGGATCCCCGTGGCGTGACCTCCAGCGAAGCACACGACAGCCGTGTATCAGGCACTGTGGGCTCAGGACCGTGAATCGGACCCGGACCCATCCTTACAGCAGGATTGT
This sequence comes from Oryx dammah, assembly GCF_014754425.2. Classification (NCBI taxonomy): domain Eukaryota; kingdom Metazoa; phylum Chordata; class Mammalia; order Artiodactyla; family Bovidae; genus Oryx; species Oryx dammah. The sequence goes on along the minus strand of NW_024070213.1, from coordinate 13,648,170 downwards.
GCCAAGTTCAAGGTCCCCAGAGGTGCCACTGCTGGCGGCATAGCCCCTGGACCACCTCCTAAGCCCATCATAGTAACTCCTTGTTCATTTGGTCATGTCGACCAAATCTGGTCACTTGGGAATGCCCGTGGAGGCTGTGTACAGACCCTTATTTTATCAGCATCAGCTGTGCCCTCGTTCTGCTCCAGCTAGGACCCGAGGAGCAAGCTGGAGGGGGGTTCCCTGCACAGAGGACTGGGAGGCACCGGAGGCAGCCTCAGGCACTCACAGAAGCCCAGCAAATTAAGGCTCTGGGAGACAGGTCCCCTCTCCGCTCTGGGCTGACTGTCTTATCACCCAACCTCTGTGGCAGCAGAGAGTTTGCAAGCCAGTTTGAGTCTTTGCAGCCAGTGTTTTCTCCTGCCCTTCCAGGTTCTCCTTAAAGATGTATCTCTCAGTTGGGGATTATCTTTTCCACAGGAAGCTGTGGGAGACCGCATTCCTGTTCTTCTGCTGGGCAACAAAATTGACAACGAGAAAGAGCGGGAAGTGCCGCGGGGCCTGGGAGAGCAGCTGGCCAAGGTGAGGGGCGAGCATCCCGTCTCTCTGGACTTGGAGGAACCCCGAGGGGGCTTGGGCATGTGCCCAGAGCTGGGCTGGGATCCTTCTTGGGGAAGCCCCTGGTAAGGAAGCAAGCAGGCCGGATGGTGTCCTGGCATCAGGGGGCAGTCCAGCTGCTGTGCACGTGGAACTTTCTGCAGAGAACCAAGTTTGCAAGACAGACTCGCCTTGGGTGTGGGGAATTTCCCAAATCCTCTTCCTTGGAATTCAGAATTATGAATCCTCAGAGGCTGTGGCTGCACACACACTCAGTCCTGTCCGACTCCCATGTAGCCACCAGGCTCCTCTGTCCATGGGATTCTCCAGGCAAAAACACTGGAGTGAGCTGCCATTTCCTCCTCCTGGGGATCTTCCCGACCCAGGGATCGAACCCCAGTCTGCCTGCGTCTCCCGAATCCGCCTGTGATGTGGGAGACGCAGGCAGATTCTTTACCTACAAAGCCATCGGGGAAGCCCAAACCCTCCGCTAGGAGGAGGTTCCTTATTTCAGTCTCCCAGCTGATCCTTGAGTCCCATCCATCCGTGTTTCTTGACTTGGTCACCTTCACAGATGGCACGCTCACTCCCTGCCAGGCTGTGTGCTCTTCTTGGAGTGTGTTCTTCCTGTTAGAGCTTTCCTCCTTCCCACCAAGACTGAGTCTCCAAGCTGCAGGCTTGAGACAGACTCCGGGCAGGCCCTGCAAAGCCGACCATTAAAATAAGCACCAGCCCCCTCCCCCAAGCAGAGAACCAATGTGGCTTGAAGGAAATCAGGCAGCAATACAAATCACGCTGGCTCTTGGCAGCCTGCCTTCCCTCGGAGCAGATTCTAGGAAGTGTGTGTCTGTGGAGCTGGTGCTCTGCAGCACCAGGATTCCATGAGTCTTGGTGTGCTTGCTTGAGACAGGGACTTATGGCCTCTGGGGCTGGGCAGGCAGGCACAGGGGTGAGATCCACGGGAGGAGGAGGAGGAAGGAAGGTCCAGCAGCTGTGTGGTCAGCGGGCAGCTGCGTGTCCCTGGGCCACATCCACAATTCCAGGTCCAAAGAGCTCCGAACACAAAGGCTTTTTTGCATTTCATTTGTCAGAAGAACCTGACCAGGACTGCAACTGGGGCTTTTTATGGTTTTTGTTTACTTCACTTTGAATGAATATTCAAATGCTTCACTGAAGAAATATTAATTTATTTGATTATAGGGTACTGTTGTATATCCACAGAGGCTATTATCTAATATATATTATGGACAAGTATTATCTTTCTTGTCCTTATTTCTGGGCTTTCCTGGTGGCTCAGATGGTAAAGAATCTGCCTGCAATGCGGGAGACCCAGGTTTCATTCCTGGGTCTGGAAGATCTCCTGGAGAAAGGAATGGCAACTCACTGCAGTGTTCTTGCCTGTAGAATGCCATGGACAGAGGTTACCGTCCATGGGGTCGCAAACAGTCGGACACGACTCAACTGAGCAACTAACACTCTTATCTTTCTAAAACTTAAAAATTCTGGACTTCAAAATACACCTGGATCCAAGGATTTTGATTAAGGAACTGCAGATCTGTATCTTTATCATTCCATTTTATTTTTCTTTCTTTCTTTCTGTAAGTGCAAAAAAGAGAAGGCTGGGAGAAGTTAAGTGATCTGTTCAGTCATTACCCGTCCTCAGTGGTGGGGTCGGGGCTTGAAGCTAAGGGGCAAATCATGTCTCCAGTTCCTGGTCTATGTGCCCCCCACCCCACCAGGGAGCCTTCATCCTTCCGTGGACTGAAGGGAGTCAGGACAGAGGTGTGCAGGGACCAGACCAGGCGGAGGCAGAGGACGGAGCTGGGCCGGCATTCTTGGGGCCTCCTGACCTGTGGCTATGGACGCATCTGTACCCAGCTGCCTGTCCCCCAGGGTGTCGGCCTCCAGGGCTCCTGCCAGATGCCATTAGTGTTGTCAGGAACAAAGCAGGAAGCCTGTTAATGGGAGTGATAAACGGAATAGGATGAGCCTTGGCCCAGCCCGCTGTCCCCACACTTACAGTCCACCCTCTGCCTGGTGAGGCGATGGACAGTTGTCCTGTGGCCCCAGGGTCCTGTACCCCAGGGCCCACAGCATGGGCAGCCGGAGTGTTCGTTAACTGGTATATGAATTATTAATAACTGTGCCCGTGTGCTAGGGAAAGCGAGCTGCTGGGACCCGGTAGAGACCTGAACAGGCTCACCCACCATTTGTACCCTCTCGAGCCTCAGTTTCCCTTCCTGTAAAGCAGGAAGGATGTCGCCCACCCTGGCCTCTGTCTGAGTCTTGGCCTGCATTGCAGGCTGGTGTGAGAAGAAAAAGGAGCCCGTACACCCCAGACAGCAATTTCAGAAAGCGTGAAGCACTAAGGCAGCAGCGTAGGTTATGTTGTTTTATAGTTCTTATGGCTCCCCTGGGAGATGGTTCCAGAACCTGTATCTGTCAGGGAGCCCGAGGGACAGAACTCGGCCTGGTACAGAGTAGGGAGGGCACGCGAGGAAGTGACGGTGTGGCAGGCATAGACAGGCATTCTCCCCCAACCCAAGGCTCCCTCCGTCCCCCCACCCCCACAATTCTCCTTCACGCCCTCTGTCCTCTGATTCCAGGAACACAAGCTGATCTTCTACGAATGCAGCGCCTATTCTGGTCACAACACAGAAGAGTCTGTGCTCCATCTGGCCAGGTAATGAGATGCTACTCAGCTGGTGTCTCTGTCTGCCTAAACCCCCTCTGTCTGTCTGAGCCATCTGGGTAGAGGGGCTGGAGCCCTAGGCCTTTGTGTGGAACCCCAGGGTCAGAAACAGACCTCTGAAACACAGTGACAAGAAGAGAGCCTCCTTGCCTGTCACCCGTCCCCACCGCCCCCTGCCGCTCCACTGCAGTCTTTGTCTTCAGAGTCTTAAAGGCTGCCTGCCATTTCCCAGAGATCCTCTTTTTAAATGCAAATGCTTTGGGAAAGGTCAGATCAGAGGCCCCTCAATGCTGCCTAATGTTTTATCAAGGATTAGTTGGCGGCCAGCTGGCTTATACTGTGGACTCCTGTTGGAGGGGGAGGGGAGCCAAGGAGAGGGGCTGCGATGGGGGACACAGAGGTACCCTAGAAGAGAGCGCTCAAAGGACTGGTGGTGTAAGCCTCTACCTACACCAAGGCTAAGGAAACAGGATGACACAGGCCCCAGTCTCAATCCTTGGGCATTCACTTATTCATCTATCTAGGCATCCATCCATTGCTCTCTCCATCCGTCCATCCATCCCTCCCTCCCTTCCTCCATCCATCCATTTGTCTATCCACCCATCCCCATCTATCCATCTGTCCCTCCCTCCCTCCCTCCCTCCATCCATCCATCCATTTGTCCATCTACCCATCCCCATCCACCCATCTGTCCCTCCCTCCATCCATCCATCCA